>NC_056743.1:517354381-517361881 GCF_019279795.1 Protopterus annectens | reverse complement strand
GTAACACTCTGACATACTGCAGCCACTGACAGAGCAGAGTAATACTCTGACATACTGCATCCACTGACAGAGCAGAGTAACACTCTGACATACTGCAGCCACTGACAGAGCAGATTAATACTCTGACATACTGCATCCACTGACAGAGCAAAGTAATACTCTGACATAATGCAGCCACTGACAGAGCATGGATTTGCACTCTTTTTGTTCTGATATCTGGGGATCTCATTGTCCTAATAATTTTAACAGAAACCCTTGTTGATTACATTCTAGGCTGCTTTGGTTAAGATTTTGTTCAAATTACTTTTGTCTGCTTCCCTACACTTTTGTTAGCATATAAAAATCTAATGTGGGACAAAGAAGGCCGAGACTCAAAGTGATTGCCCCTTGTCATGCAAATTGCAGTAGAGTAAAAAAAACTTTTGTGTGATAGTTTATTCCACCCTTGGACATGCTGATACTGTTTAAATACACGGGCATGTTCCAAACTTCAGTTCATATTTTGCCTGGAGTTTTTCCTTAAAGGTAAATTGCTTTGAATTCACTAGTTCATATAAGATTAAATCAACTGATATGGCAAGTTATTTTCTGAAATGACCTTCCACTAAATCAATGCTGATATTAAAAATGAGACTTGTTAGTACTTACATAACAGACTTCTAAATGAACATGAGCAGATATGCAACAATTTGGGAAGCAGTGTGCAGCAAAGCTAAAAGCTATGACTTGTCTTACTTTATTTTTTTCTTAGGCAGTTTTCTGTTTTGGCTTTGAAAGCTGTGTGTGTTCATGCAGCCTTCAGTTTTTTTTGATGATGCCTCAAAATACCTAAGAGTACAGAATATAATAAATAAGATGAAAATAAAAATGCTAATTTCCTCACTGAGCTAGGGTTTTAGTTATCTGCACTTGTATGAACACTGGTAACTGCTGCATACTAATCAGTAAGTTACTCTCAGAACTAATAAGAGCAGTGAACAGTACGACCACATGCACCATGAGCACCTCAGGCACTTCTGGTGACCTTGTCTGTTTGAATTTAAAAACATCTATTTAAAGACATGAAAAACGCTGTTTAACAACAGTAACCGATAGCCAAAGTCACACAGAGAAAACTAAACAAGTTCTATCCAAACACGCCTGTGGTGGCAAGGTGGATGTGGCATTATGAAAGTATTCATATACATGAAGAAAACTTTAAACGTATGAAACGGCGAACATATATAAAAAGAAGTATCAGATATAAAGAGAGAGAGAGCGCCTCTGACAATAAAGAGGTCCCTTCAGAAATAAGTGGGAATGCAAAGTTTTACAAGGAAACTATAAGGCTCTGAATAAACTTTCAAACTATCTTAATAACTCATAAGACAGAAACTACTCGGCAAAATTATAGACAATCCATTTTAACTTAGGCTTTCATGTAAATAAATGGGAAGCAGTCCAACTAGATGGTCCCAGCAGTCCTATTTCTTCACAGCGTGTATTTCTGTCATTGCTAACGCAAAATAAAGTGGCGTATGAAAAGAAAGGCAAGAAGATTAAAAGCACAGGGGTACACTATATTTACCCTTAATATCCAGCACTGTATTAAATACACAGAAAATAGCCATGACGTTAACATCATTCTGAATCCTGCCACCAGTACAGAATCTACTAGAAAAATGTGTATGTGAATATTGAGGCAAAGCATATCAAATTACTTTATAATTTATTAAAGAGTTAGCACGGGTTTGGAGAAAATACTCTGGGTATCATTTGAGTAATACATTGGAACGGGTACTATTTTTAAAAGTAATAAGACAGGAGAAGCAACAGACATTCTTAAAGATGTTAACAGATGCCCTTGATGAGCAGATAAGCAAATGTTATGCTACTACGCTGGTCTTGTGTTGCACTCTTACATATTGTATACAGTTCTTTCATTATAGGAACTTTTATTGGCTCAGGATATTTAAGAAGTCAGAATGGCTGTCTGCTTTACAGAGTGATTACATGTAATAATGATTTGGCACTGTTTAGTTTGCATAAGCCATGGCACACGCATTCAGTTTTGCAGACAGTACGTTTAACCCATCTGGATTTTTTTTTAACAGTATCTGATGCGACAAACTCTGGTGCTGTATATGTATGCAGCAAGGTTTTGCTTTCTATTCTCTCTTATGCATAATGCTTTCCTGGGGTACACAGCTGCAAAATATCTGAAGGGTTATATCAAGGAAGAAAACTGGACAGGTATTTTAACCAGTAGTCTTGCAGAAGGAAACAGCTTCCAAGTAGTTTGTGAAATATCTGAATGCTTAACTCTAGCAGGAACAAACACTACTGCCTGTTTTAGCATAACGTCCTAAAATAATTTGTGCAAAATAGTGTACACTCTTTATTTTACAGTTTGCATCTGACATTCCAGTCAGCCCATCTGAATGTAAATTAATAATAATAATGGTTCTCATTAGAAAACTGGGCTGGGTATTAACAAAGAAGACT
Organism: Protopterus annectens; assembly: GCF_019279795.1. Taxonomy (NCBI): domain Eukaryota; kingdom Metazoa; phylum Chordata; order Ceratodontiformes; family Protopteridae; genus Protopterus; species Protopterus annectens. The sequence goes on along the minus strand of NC_056743.1, from coordinate 517,359,397 downwards.
AAAGCTATGTGTTATTAACACACTGCTTGCTTTTGTCCTGGGAATGAGCCCTCATTTGTAGAGCTGTGCAACCCTGAGCCATTCAATCACCTAGAGAGTATAGACTCTATAACCATGGCAGATTTACTTAACTAACTAACTAACAACAACAACAATAAAACAGCTGAAGTACTTTGCCTGGAAGGATAATGAAGAATCCATGTTTTATTTGCCAAAGAAGCTTTTCTGATAGAAAGCCTTTATAGGTTCATAGGTTCATAGATTAGTACTAGGCTAACTGCCCTTGTGAGCCATTTTAAGCCTAGCCAATTATCCCTTGTGAGACTCGAACCCTGTACCTTGTGTTTGTAAGGCAAACACCTTAACCATTAGGCCACCCTCCCAACCAGGTTCAAATCTATTTCATCAGCAGTGTGCCAGATGTTGTTTTGGCACCATGAATAATAGAAATCAAAATCTAGTTCAGAATAAAACAGAAAAGCACACTGCGCTAGAATCAGACTATGGATTCTTGAGTGCAGCTTTTCAAATAATATTTGCATGAGTGCAAAGGAATCTATTAAAATTAGATGTCTTTGCATATTTGATATTGGTAACTGGAATGGCAAATTGAGAGAGATTTTTTTTTTCAAGTCACAAGAGAACAAGATCAGTGTCTGTGTAAGATTTTAATGGTTTTGGGAGAGGTCTGAATGATTTTGTCTTGCATCATGTTGTTGTTTGTCTTTCGGCTTTTCCTGTCTGACATAGAATTCCCTAGATTTAAAAATTTCTGTATGGTTTTGTGGTTTTATTCTGACACTTCCACATTTCGATGAACAAATAACCATTGTGCTACCTTTTATAGCAATCAATGGGCTTTTTTGAATTAACTAAACATATTATATTTAATTCACACAAACAATCTCCATAGACATAATGAAATATGTTTCAGTCAGATGACTAAGGATTACAAAGACTTTTGGAAACAAAGCCACTATTGCGTACACTTGATCAGTAAAGTTTTACATTCAATAAGATCTATCCATAATATCTGAACAAAATAAAATTCAAAAGCATGTAGTAAGTGGACTGGACACTCAAAATTGGCCATAATCATAATTACACATGTGATTGCATGATGTGGAAGAAGTACCATGGCACTACTAGACACCTGGTGGTGTAGACCTTAGCTCTAGATGACTATTGTTGTTGAAGTGACACCCTGAGCCCATGTGCAAAAATGGTAAAAGGGGTTGAGGATGGATAGAGAAAATATTTTAACTGGTAGCATTACTATTCTACAGACAACAGTCAAATATTCCATCTTTAATCTAGGAAGTTTAATATTTTTATACCAGTTTCTTGTTAATGATAACTGTTTTTACACATATGAATACGTGAATAGAAGTGTTTGAGTAATGGGAACTAATTGTCAATATAGCTAAGAAGCTAAATCACTTTATAATGCAGAAATGTTACTTGATGAAATAGTCCGAGTGCCTTGCCAAAATGCAGAAAGCAGCAGTATAACCACGATTCAAAGGCAAAAGAAATGTCCCATTTTTGCGGGCAACAAGTACCCCATTGCTGTAGTCTCTAACTTTGAGGTTGCACTACATCAGAGGAAGAGAATATATGTAGCACCCCCCTTCTCTGTGAGGGTGCAACCTTAGAGTTAGAAAATACGGTAAGGGCTTACGAAAGGGATTTGCCAACCTCTAACAAAAGCATGGACATTTAGATACCACCCATTTTTGTGTATCATTACTTTGGCGGTGTATGCACCTTGTAGTAAGTTGGTTATGTCAGGCTGTGCTTTGATAGGCTGAAATCAATCTACACACACACACACACACACACACACACACACACACACACACACACAGACACACTTATATAAATCATTCATACATAAATACCCACGTGTGTGTTTTTTCATCACGGGAAGGCTGAAGGCATTCATTTTATTAAACTTTTTGCCAGTAACATGTGGTGTAACTAAATAATGCAATCAACATAGATGCTAAATCTCTTGAGACTAACATTTTGACTCCTGAAATGGAAGTTCCTTAAATATACTCTGCTTATTTTAGTTAACATAGAAACCATTTGAATTGTGTGGTATGCCTAGTCTAATATTACTGCATTTTTCTAAGGTAGGCAGAATGCTGATTTAAAATGTTTTGCTGTTATTACACAGTTCTTTCCTTTGCACTGGTAGGCCACTCTAGTCCCTTGCCTTATATCATATGCATACAATAAAGTAATTATCACATATCATGCTGGACTTAAGATGCCATGCTAAACGGGTATATATATATATATATATATATATATATATATATATATATATATGAATATATATATATTTTTTTAATACAGAAATGTGATTGACTGCCATTCATAAAATAAAAGGCTATACTGCAACATGGGAGGGTTGACCATTACTGTCCCATGCTACTCTTACCTGGTTTGTGCAGTGGTGTACTGAATTTTAATATCCGATTGGTCAGCTTTCTTAGAAGACAAAGAGGAAGTAAAATTTGCTGAATGAAGGGAGAATGGAATAAGAGGAATTCCAGGGGGGGGGGGAGTTACTTCTTGAATAAGGATTACTGATGCCTTTTCCTTGACAGAGGACTCTGTGATCTACTCCCCTTGTCCTACAAATACCAACAATATAAAAAAAGAAATTCCATACTTCCATCTAGCTTGAATTCACAGACGAGCCAGAAGGATTTAATCTTTAAAATCTGATGTGAATGAACAAACCTCTGTTGTGTGATTCCTGAGCTATATAACTCACACCTGTCTTTTTTCCTGATAATTTACTCATGGAGTGTTGTTTTTTCCTTTTAAGAACCATTCATTTAATTTTGTTTACTACTGATGAAGTGATAATTGCAGTAATCAGTTTGCAAAGTAACAGCACATTCAGTTTTACATCCCCCTGTAGACTTAGTTACCAAGTTTAGATCCCTCCATTTTATGGCATTAATAAAGATGGTAAACAATAAGTGCACTGTTACTGAGCACTCAGGCACTTTGCTTGAAATATTTGAACTTTTAATACTTTACCCTTCTGTATTTATGACCCATTTTCTTCTAAGTGGGTCGTTAAATATCTGCTTTACTACTCAGCAATTCAAGTTTAGATTTACTAAGTTTTCTCTAGCACTTGGAAGCCATTGCTTGTCTTTGCAAGATTTAAGTATGTGATTTGGGGAGGCAAATCTTGTTTTATGGCAACAGAAATTTATTTAAAAATGCATCCAAATTTAGGAAGCGTTTTTTTCATTTGGCAAGGTCATACTGTTCCTGACACAGTAACGTTAATCCCTAATTAGCTCAATGTGTTAGTGAGATAATTATTCTTTCTAGAAGGTTATTACAGAATATAGGATTGTAGGTCCAAAGTGTTTGGACAGGGACTATTACAGCCGGTTTTAAAATTTCAGGAGTGCTTGCACTTCAGGTAAATGTACTGGCCAACATTGGTCCTGATATTCTACCTTTAATGTTACCTATAGATATTCCCAGCATGCTATATGGTTACAATGATTTTGTATACTGGATTTTAATAAATGAATAAGTAATGCAATTCTGTGCAATTCTATAGTTCTTGGTATCCTTCTGTTCATCTGGAAATATTACAGCTGTCATTTTAAAGTGTTAACTGAATGCATTTGAAAGGACTTCAGCTAAGAATTTGAAATATTTCCCTTCTGTTTTGATTGTTGTATTCCTACATTGTACTTTTACTATACTTAAAAACTGATAAGTAATTCTTTTCAGCTTTGAAATTAGATTTATCCATGTGAAAAATCATCTTTTAAGTCAGTATTTTTAATCTTCACTACATCTATTTTTAGCATATTAAGTTCATAGGTTAGTACTAGGCCAACTGCCCTTTTGGGCCATTTTAAGCCTAGCCAATTACCTTATGTGAGAACCAAACCCTGCACCTTGTGTCTCCAAGGTAAACACCTTAACCATTATGCCATCCTCCCACTCTTCATGCCCTTCTTTTACTTGATAGTGCCTTCTTTATCTTTTTTTATTATTGTGAGAGTTTGTAGTTCTACCAATGTCCTCTACCTTTTGTTTTCCATCTAACATAAGTTGTTTTTGATGGGACATGTTTAAAGGTGTACAGGATGGCATTTCATTGACAGCAAAGGTCATGCCACATCAAAGGAGTCAATTAATTGTCTGGGAAGGGTCTTGTACAAGGCCTCAAGTACCACTAGCTCACAACACACTTCACTGTTGCCACTTTGTCATGTTAGAAAGTGGCCAAAATCCCAGTAACTCGATCCCCATAAAGTATAAAAAGGTTAACTATACCTCCCAGAAAACTAGCCCTAACCTTATAAACCTCCAACTTAATCCTCCACTACTCCCTAACCCTAACCTTCCAATACCTGTTGATCAGTCCCTAAACCAAAAATCCCCCTTCCCTCCCTAAACCTAATCCTCCTGATCATTCATTAAACCCAAAATCCAATCCCCTCCCTAACGCTAACTGCCAGATTAGTCCGTAAACTTAAAATTCCCCTCCCATCCTTAAACCCAACCTTCTAATACCCTCTGATTACTCCATTAATCTAAAACCCCTCCCTAAACTGAAACTCCCCCTCCCAGATTACCTTCCATACTTACCTGATCCATGGCTAGCAGTTGTTTGTGTCTATCTGTTGTAGCAGCTGCTTCATTGAACTTACTTGATGTTCAAATTTGGGCACCTGGTAAGGCAGCTGGCAAATGGGGTTGCAAACATTAGAGTCCTGGCTGTAAGTTAGTGGAATTGTTGCAGCTAGGACTTGAGTGGCTGTAGAGCGCCTAATGGGAAAAATGGATATATTTCCTAACCAATGTGTCAGTTCAAAGACATAATTTTCAAGTACCAGTTAACAAAAAGACATCTTCAGGATTCATAAAAAGGCTTAGCAGGAGCTGTATGACTTCTGTTAAAAAGATCTTGCTCCAACAATGTGTCAGTCTGTGATTTAGTAACATGTTAGTTACAGTGAG
>NC_056743.1:517214381-517349381 GCF_019279795.1 Protopterus annectens | reverse complement strand
ATCTCAGTTTCATTTAGGTACTTCTTTGAAAAGTCAGTTAGTTCATTTAGGATCTGCAGTAACACCTTACACTTTCCAAAGAGTCATTAAAACTCTGTGTTATAGAAATACATGTATTTAGTTTGATATGGTGAAACAGTTTAATAAAATGCATGTCCAAATTGTGAGTAAGAAAGGGATATCCAGTTACAACAGATGTTAGTGTTGTCTATTAACTCATCATTATAAGGAACAGTTATAGCCACAAGTGCAAACTGAACATGTTCTTCTGGGTGGTGCTTAATGATTTTTCTCTGAGATTATTTTATTCTTGTAAGGTATAACAACAAGGACATTTGATATGTAGGTAAGCATTCTCATAACAGTTCCTTTTCTGTATTATTTTCCAGCTATGAATTCTTAAGGTCAGAGGTGCTTACACTGATTTAGTTTAAGTTTCAGGAATAAATATCAGGTGGTTACAAACAAGCCCGTTTTAATGGCCAGAATTCAGGGGCCTGCATTCTGAAAGCAGACATCTGATGCCGTTCTTGTTAATGTGCACCAGGAACTGATCTAGCGAATTAAATGACAAAACAGAACAAGATAATAATGCCTTAAGCTTGGGATGCATTATTTTCAGAAAGAAAAAACAGAGTGTGGGTTCTAAAATAATAATAATAAACATTCTGCTATGAATGGGCCACATAAAATCAAAAGATCATTAAGGGTCATTTATCAAAATTAATATCTGAGAGGGTGACAGAGTTAATATTTTATAGAGTCACCTCTAAAACTACCATTACATACAATAAATGTAGATATTTCATATTTTTAAATAGAAATCAAGTATTTGTCGTCTTTTTATAATATTGAAATTTGTCTGATTTCAGTTTTTGTGTTTTAGCAGAAGCCATGAATCCTATGGCAAACACTTCATGTATGCTAATTCTCTCCAGCCATCTCCACCGATATTATGCTTTTCTGAAGTGAGGTGTGTGTGTGTTACATATATATATATATATATATATATATATATATATATATATATATATGTATATATACATACAGGCACACCTCTCTCTCTCTCTCTCTCTTGTTGTTGTGTCTTTTGGCTTTTCCCAGTTAGGGGTCACCACAGAGGAACTCCGGTCCTCTAATGATTGGCAGTAGATTTTTACGTGCCAAGTTGCTGGCCCTGACGGACAACCCTCAATGAAGGTACGCCCATTCATGCATGTCTCGACACAGATGATGCTCTAGCAGAGAACTGAACAGGACAATGTCTTACTGTGAGGCGACAATGCTACTGCAGCACCACCACCGCAGTCAGTGATATATATATATATATATATATATATATATATATGTATATATATCTATAGATACACACACATATACACACTCATAAAATACAACCAAACCACTGCATGTAACACTAGTACAAATTTCAGTCTGAAGCCATGGAACTAAGAAATAATATGGGCATGATAAAATAAAAATGTGTATATAAACAACAGTCACCTCCTTTGTCCGAGATTAAAACCATAATGTATGCAACAGTGTAGATACACTAAAGGTTGCCAGAATCATAATTAAAGTAAAAATTGACCAAAGGAAACAATGGACTCTTACAAGCTTTGTATGAACACTCAAATAAAATAGAACGCTGGAAAATAATCCCATCTACAGTAAAGTATTAAAGAAATTCCATGGCCAATGTAGCTATAACCTAAAGCTACTGTATATATGGAAATAAGTAGTTATAAATAATAAAACTAAGAAAGTACATCAGGTATAGTACAGCAAAGAAACAGTATGAAAAGCTAAAGCCTGAAGAAATTATGTTTTTATCTTGTGATTTCTAAATGGATTGTGTATAGTAAACATTACATAATATCCCTTTTTTTCTTAAATGGGATTACTGATGATCTGAAACGATAAAATACACATATCTCCCCAAAGCAGAAAAAGAACACGTCTCACAGCAATTCTGGGTATGCATCTTGGTAAACAAAAGTGCTGAAACTTTGGACCAGTTATTTTTCAGAAATTTAGCTGACTAAAAACATCCTGAGTTCCAACCAGAAATTCTCCTTCCAAAGTGCCAGACATTCCATTAGCCTAGTTTCAATGACCCAAGAAGAAACATCATTAAAATATCTAAATAATAACAAAATAAGTCTTCCTAACAAAAAACATTACATCCACAACTACATGACAGTGGTGTTAAAAATCAAGTGTGACTTCAGAACGGAAACTTCAGAGATCTAATTACACATGAACATCAAGATCTAAGAGAAATCTTAAGGGAAAAAAAGTATTAACCAAACTAGATCTTTTAAACTATCTACACTCTACTCAAAAAGCCAGACCAATAAATAAACAAAATGCACATGAACAATACCTTCATTTCTTAGACAGTATTAATTAAAAAAATATACTATAACATAACAATATGATTTTTTTCCAAGTGTAATAAAATGTGTCCAAAACAGCAAACTATTAATATAAATGGAACAGTAAAAAGAAGAAATAAGTTAACCATGTTCCCATCCTTGGGATCATTTACAGTATTCCATTACAGTATAAACACTATTTCATCTACACCTACCACATATTCTCTGATAAGAGTTCCCAGGTGTTGAAATAGCAGACTACAGGTGTGCATAAAGTTCCAGAGGATTTGGTAAAATGGCAATCCAGAGATATCTGCTGTGCTCTGGATTTCAAAAGTTAGGCAAATAGTTTGAGCCCCTACATAGCAAAACAAAAATGAACCCTGCCCTGTTGGAATATTTGCTTTCAATTAGTTATGCCTAAACTGAAAACAAAGAAATGCTGAAGTACTGAGAAATGGAATCGAGATAAATGTGACATTACACTGTACATCCTGAAGTGTATGAAAAAGCAACATTTGATAAATAAATATAGCATATACCAAATGAAAACAGAACAGGAATTGTATCTCAAGAAACTACATTAAACTTGACAAATTAAATACAAAGATACCTAAAGACTGCATCACTTTTATTAGTAACGCAGTAGTCCTTGTTGTTATAAACACAGTCTCTTAAAGATTATTCAAGACACTAGAAATGGCCTTAATGAAATCATTTATATGAAGCAAGAATACTGGAGAAACAAAAACAGAGTCTGAAACTGTTAAGGCAAACATTCATACTCTAAGTAAAATGCTTACAAATATTAGGAAAATGCAGATACAAATCAGAAACTATGTCTCAAGTGCATGAGTATCACCCTTAATCATTTCAAACATAAAAATAGCTCATGTGCAGAACGAAACATTTCAAAATATTTTTTTGTATTTTATTTAGCTGAAAAATTAATTATGCATGCCAATGTTAAAGTGTGTGTTCCCCTCCCTCATGAATGCTCTCGCTTTATATATATATATATATATATATATATATATATATATATATATATATTTATGTGTGTATGTGTGTGTGTATATATATATATATATATATATATATATATATATATACACATATACGTACAAATATATATATATAAATATCTATACATATATATACATATATATACACATATATATATATATATATATATATATATATATATATATATATATAGGTTCATAGGTTCATACTAGGCTATCTGCCCAAGGGCATTTATAAGCCTAGCCCATAGTTGTGGCTTTACCCACCTTTAGTTTGAATAAAAACTATGCCTATCATTTTTCTGTGCCTCTGTCAAGCAGTGACACTGAAGTAATCCCTGGGGTATATCTGCGATCTCCCATCCATTGGTCAAGATTCCTCTTGAACAAGGCCAGCGAGTGCTCTGCCTCACATGTGCCGAGGTTTTGTTCCACAGCATAGGGAGTCTCTGGGTGATGAATCTGTCCCTCCAGCACGTTCTATTTATAACCGTGTCAAGGTTTAAGTCTCCCGCCCTTGTGGTTCTGAGGGATCTAGATTTTTTGAGGTGAAGCATATTCATCAAATCTGGGTTTGACATGGCCTTATATGTCAGGCACAGGTCACCTCTGAGCAAGCGGTATGAGACTGAATAAAGCTGGAGTTCTTTCAGTCGGGCAGCATAAGACATATTTTGAGACCCTTTATCCTTTTGGTGAGGAACTTTTGGGGCCTTTCAAGCTGCATCAGGTGTCTGGTCAGATACATTCCGAGCGGGCATTGTACTCAATCATAGGTCTAATGAGTGATGAGTACAGGGGACGATGACCTCCCTTGATCTAGATGTGAATCCCTTCATGATCAGGTGGGCGATATAGAAGGTTTTCCTAACTACTTTAGCAACATGAGTGTCAAGCGAAGACTACTGTCAACTTGGGTCCCCAGATCCCTGATGACTATTTCTGTGCTCAGTGGATTGTCACCTATATGGTAGCTAGGGTAACCTTGTTTTTCCCGAAGGGTATGACTATGCATTTTTGGCGTTTAACTTCAGGCCATGGCTCTGGCACCAGTTATCCGTTTCTGTGAGGCCCTTCTGGAGGATATCTGTGTCAGATGTGTTTTCGACTATGGCCCAGTTTGCAGTCATCTGCAAACTTTGTCAGCCATAACCCTCCTGTGTTTGCTTGTACTTCAGAAAAGTAGATGCCGAACAAGAGTGGACCCAGGACTGAGCCCTGTGGGACACCACTTGTGACAGGCTTTGAGTCTGACATGGCTCCAGCAACTCTGACCCTGTGGGTTCTGTCGCTTAGCCAGTTTGCAACCCATCTTGTGATGTATGGGTTTACATTCAAGCTGATGAGTTTTTCGATGATACCTGAGTGGGGTATTGTGTCGAAGGCCTTTGCCAGGTCGAGGTAGGCTGTATGGACTGCCTTTCCCTCATCAATGGCCTTGGTGACTGTCTCGAAAAAGTCAACCAAGTTTAAGAGGCAGGATCTGCCTTTGACAAAGCCAAACTGGGTTGGATCCAAAGTCTGCAAGTTCCCTATGTCTTTATTTATGAGTTCCATTATGATCCTCTCCATGGCTTTGCAGATAAGGCTTGTCAAGCTAATGGGGCGGTAATTTCCAGGGTCTGTGGAGGCACCGCCCTTATGAAGTGGGACCACAGTGCCATGCGCCACTCCTTGGGTGCGAGTACATATCCTGAGGTGAGGCTAAGATTAAACAGCTGTCCTAACTGTGGGTTTAATTCTCGTTGAGTTCATGAAGCACACAGCCGGGACACCATCCGGTCCCATGGATGCTGTGTTTTTGCCTTAGTGAGGGCAGTTCTCACCTGGGCGTTGGAGATGTTTGGGGCTACAATCCTCTGGAATAGATATCTCTCCTTTTGGGGAGGGGAGAAGTTTGCACTGAACCTGTCAGCCAGTATGTTAGCAATGTGTGTAGGTTCAGTAATTTTCACATCATTTTGAACTAATTCTGAGCATATCTGGGAGTTTCCTCCTAGGTTTCTAACATAGCTAAAGAAGGCCTTATGATTGTCTTTAGAGTCCTTGGCGATTTTTCTCTCAAAATTTGCCTTGGATGATTTTATGAGAGCTCTTAGTTTTTACTTATAATGATCAAAGGTGTCTTACCTTTCAAGGATTTTGCTCTATCTTGTAGTAGCTTCCTCCTTTTGTTGTAGAGCTTGTTTATGGCTGGGGTCCACCAGACTGGACGCTTGCCTTTGGTACAGAGAGTCTTAGTTTTGTTTGGGATTGCCTGATCCATGCAGTCCTGTAGGTGCTGGTAGAAGGCATTTGTAAGTGATTCAGCGGTTTGAGTAATGTTTACCACTGGCTCAGGGGCCTTAAAGGAGACCACACTAGTTTTAGAAGTGTGAAATCGGCTTTTGAGAAGTTTTTCACTGTGGTCTTTTTGTTTCAGGTGGGGCGGGATGAGGACCTCCAGCGAGATTAGTTTATGATCTGATCTCACCAGTGAGGGGTATACTTCCGGTGTTGAACATTTTGATCCCATGTTCGTGATGATGAGATCAAGTATGTTTTCACCTCTTGTGGGGATGGTGACTAGTTGTTCCATGGCATTTGAGTTTATGAACTCCAGGAATCTTTGGGTTAGAGTGTTCGGCTTGAGTAGTGTTCCCAGTCTATATTAGGGTAGTCGAAGTCACCTAGTATGATGGTGTTTGGAGATACAGTTATGCCCCCCAATGTTTTCAGGAAGGCCATGTGAGGTTCCTGAGTTTGAGAGGGTGGCCTGTAACATGCTACAAATTGCAGAGCAGTCTTGCCTATGGTTAATTGCACCTGGATGGTCTCCGATGCATCGTCGTTGCCACCAACCTTGAGGTGTGGGTGTCCTTTATGAATATGGACACCCCTCCTTTCTTGGTGTTGTCCGGATTTTGGGGCGGGCATTATGATATGAGGTGAAACCTGTTAGTGCTGGGGTGCTCTCAGGAGCCTTGAACCAGGTTTCTGTCACAGCACAGACATCGATGTTCTCCATATTGAGAAGGGCCTCGAGTGCGTGCATCTTGAGATTGAGACTTCTGGCATTGAGCAGCATTACCCTTAGTTTTTTCCTTTTTGGTGTTCTAGGGTGGTAGGTTTAGAATTTGAGCCTTGCCTAAAAAGGCACTATGGGGGTGGCAAGAGCCTTTGCCAATATCCGGAAGCCCAGGGTGACAGGTGCAAGCCGTCCCTTGCGAAGCAGCGTGGCTTGTCCAGCATGTCATCCCAGGCAGACAGACATTGGATCCCCTTTGAATGACACCAGAATTTAAGCCAATTATTAAAGCTGATCATCTTATCACTGTATTGTGGCATCATTCTAGGTGAAGGTAGGATACTGCTCAAGGTCAGGGTCATAACTGCCTGGGCTACATAATCAGAGAGCTCCTCGGTGTCCCTTTCATGTAGTCCAAGGAGGTGCGTCTCAGGTCGTTGACACCAGCGTGGACAATGACTGAGTCGTACTTGTACCTGCTGTTGAGAGACCTGAGTGCTTGCGTTATGTGGCGGATTCTAGCGCCCGACAGGCAGCTTACTGTGACCTTCTCCTTACTCAGTCTGGTGAGCGGGACGTCAGTGTGCCTGACTATGGAATCACCAATGACAAGTGTGTCTGGCATTTTGTTTGGCCTTAAGGGCTGTGACTGTTTGACACTCTGACTGTGTGGTCTATAAATATCTATATATGTATACATAGAATTTCCTAACCTCAGTGTATGGTGACTGTGATACAGTGAGGTTAGGAAATTAATGTTTTTCCACTATACTGCGATCTCGGAGTTGGAATATTTAATTTACGGGGGGTGGTGGTAGGCAGAGCCCCCCACATGTGGGGTGCAGGGGGGATTGCCCCCCTGCAGAAATGTAGTAGAAAGTGTGTTTGTTAGTTACGTATTGTTACAGGTGGAGAGGATATTATTTACATATGCATTGTGGTTTTCAGTGTTATGAAACACACTTTCAATGTTCTGAGTTTTCAATGTTTTGGATTTTCAGTGTTTTGGGATTTAAATGTTTTGATCTCAATGTTATGAAAATGAACGTTATTAAATTTCAATGCTATGAAATAGAACAATATTAATATGGTTCCCCTTCAAACCATCAAATGTTTAAAACATCGAAGTTCAGATCATCGAGACCACAACATCGAGTTTTAAAACATTGAAGGTTTGAAGGGGAAGAAAAAGGCAAGTGTAGGTAGAAGAATGTGTTTTTGCAGGGCACCAAGGTGCCTTGCATACTGTGTGTGTCTATGTGCGATCTGTGTGATGGCACTACAGATAGGGTACGGAAAATCTCACGTTTAGCGCTTCTGCATATAGCGCTAAATGGGAGATTTCCCTTTACTCCACTGTAGTACGGTCTCGGAGTTGGAATATTAAAGTAGGGAGAGGTGGGGGGCACACATGGGGTTGCAGGTAACCTTCGATGTTTCAAAATTCGATGTTCTGGTCTCGATGATCAGAAGTTCGACATTTAGAAATTTCGATGGTTAGAAGTGGAACCATATATATATATATATATATATATATATATATATATATATATATATATATATATGTGTGTGTATATATATATATATATATATATATATATATATATATATATATGTGCGTGTGTGTGTATATATATATATAATATATAAAATATATATGTGTGCATATATATATATATATATATATATATATATATATATATGTGTGTGTGTGTGTGTGTGTGTGTGTGTGTGTGTGTGTGTGTGTGTTTCAAAAAATGCACCAACCAGAAGACTCGGGTGCACATTTTTTACATATGATAGCACTCCAAAGAAAACAGCACCAGTTTCTAAAGACATCAGTAGAAACACACTAATATAGACCAACACCATAACAACAAACCAGGTTTCATTCTGAAAACCGGAACTTCTTCAGCACAGACATTATCAAACAGGTAAAAGTGCTTAAATACATTTCATTGGTGCTAAATACAGAAAAAGTTCAAAGATTAAAAAAAGTATATATTTGTAATATATTAAATAGATAATAAACAAAGTATTTCCCTGACAATATTATAAGTGCCATATAAATTCATTAGATAAGTAAATATATTTAATACAAACAAATTTGTGTATATCTAACAAACCACCTAGTTGTACAATCAAATAACTTAATTTAAAACCAAGCCATATATGGCACCCCGGTCCCAGATCAAGAATCCATTCTTCTTTTTTTATATTGTAATAGTCTCAATCTGTCATATTTGTTAGGAAAGGTTGAATTAACTGTTTTTATTCCTATGTAACTAAAGCTACCAAATGTTGTTGCCTGTGATATATCAAAGAACTGCAGGACCTATTGCACCTTAAATCATTAACCTGTAAAGAAAGTCTTTATTTAAATAGTCCAAATGTTTCCTCAATATAAAAAAGCCCCACACTGTAATGTCACCAAATATATCACCCACTCTGTATGACATGTGATAAAATCTCTAATATAAAGGATTTTGTGAGTACTTTTACAGGAAAAAGCCTTAGTTTTAACCACATATTGACCTCTAACAGGCTGTGGGAGGAATGCAAGAAGGACAGAATTTCTCAGCTGTCTAGAATTTCACAAAACGTCAGGTTTTTACCCCATATATTCGATCTGTTCCTCATAAATTGTGGGTTTTTTTCTGGCAAGTCATTGAGGATTGAAGTCACTAAACAATGACAGACATTTGTGTTTCAGTCTTCATATCCTTAAGAGAAAACATGCTAATACAAAACCTGTTAGTCTAGCAACTTTCTAAATCTAGAAGAGTAATTTTTAAAATCTGTCGCTTATTTTGGACCCCCATTCATTTTGTTTGACTTTGAGTGGAATTGTAATGCTAAGAAGTTGAAAGGTATGGGGATACAAAAGAAATGAGGTGCAGCATAAAGAATAAGGCAATCAGATAATTAGGCGGGCTTCTGCAGGGCAATTAGCACCCTCTCTATCCAACAAGTGCTTCGTGTCCCTGGCCAAGTAGCTGACATACATGCACAGTTTGAGATTTGATTTATATACAAACCCACAGACACTCCTAGAGAAGGCTGGCACAGGTTTACTATGACTTCTTCTGCCCAGACTATAAGGTAGTAATCACTGCCACCAACCAGCTCTTTAACAGCTACTCTAAAGACCCTTACAAAGGGTAACCAATTCTACTGTGTAATGTTACTATTAATCCAAATAGTAGTTTTGACCAAGAGCAAAGCTATTTAGTGTCACCAAATAAATATGTAAGTAGTCTAAGAGCTTAAATATTTCTAAACAAACCAGTCACAATTAAAAGGTTTAAATATGTTTAATTTGTTTGTTTGTTTCTTTCGGCTTTTTCCGGTTAGGGGTCACCACAGTGGAACTCCGGTCTGCTAATGATTGGTAGTTGATTTTTATGTGCCGAGTTACCAGCCCTGATGCACAACCTTCAACGAAGGTACGCACATTCACGCATGTCTCCCCGCAGAAGACACTCTAGCTGAGAATCAAACCGGACAGCATCTTACTGTGAGGCCACAATGCTACCGCAGCACCACCACATAAATAAAAAAACAAAACAATACTTAATAACAAATACAGTTACTTTAGAGTTGAGAATCACAGGAAATATTTTAAAACATTGCAGGACATTCTGCAATAAATGCATATTCCTATCTATATCTAAAAGAAATTACTTTTCCCTAGTTACTATTAGAAGTGCAAGTGCAGATGATGGTGATGACGGATGTTTCTAGATCCAAGACAAGATAACAAAATTCCCAGTCTCTCTCTGAGAGAGTTCTTAAGTTAATTTCGGTTTACCTTCATAAACTTGAATCACAGTGGTTTGAGTGCTCATAGGAGCGACTCAAAACCACAAAAGTGAAAACGTCGACAGTCCGTAATGTTCGTGTGACGATTGGGGAGAGATGGGCGAAGGCTGCCAGCCTAGTCAAATAGAATTTGATATATAATTCTGGCATTTGTAAATAAATGTGAAATACAGGCATGTTTCTTGAGTGTAAAAGAATACGGTGAAATGTGGAACTGCAAAATATGTGACAACATTGCACTGTACTGGCCCAGTGAAGCATGTTGTGACCCGTTCATGTTAGAATTCGGCTCCAGTGCATCTGGATGAAGGTTTCATGCACATTATTTTAAGGCTAAAGTTTATGACCAGAATTTAGATGTGGAATGTGCTTTATTGCTCTGGTTTCTTTTAGAATATTCATGTGAAATGCCTTGTATTGTTGTAAGTTTCTGAGTAGGTGTTAGATTGCTAAATGATACAGTTTGTGGCTTGAGAACTCAGACCAGGTGTTAAGATGATGCAATATAAATACTGGGAAAATCTAAGTGTCAAAAATTATGTAATTTGGGAGGCCCTTAGAGACATGTTTGTTAGTAATGTTTAAATACTATTTCTCACAAGGGACTGGGAAGCATTTTGAGCTTGGATATCTAACTCAGCACTCTGCCTAAGCTCACATGTAAGTTTCTAGCACTATGATTTCTTGTAGGAATAGTTAAAGCTAGTAAAGATTAATTGATCTGTGAACTCTTAGATATCTCTGTGGTGTAGTAGTTTTGTCTTGTGTTTTAATTATTTATTATTAAATATTTTTAAAACCTTCTACCTGTGGCTGGTTTATGTAGAGATAAAGTATGCTTTAGAGTGCATTATATACTTATATAGTTTACTGTCTATGCCCTTCCAATAAGACTAGACTGAATAGTCACATTACCATTGGATAATGATATTGCACAGTAATAATTGGACACCCTTTGAAGGACCTTTTAGTAGCTGATATTATTAGCTGGGTGGTGGCAGGGATTACTACTGTATGGTCTGGGTAAAGGGTCACAGCTGGAGAATCTGTGTCAGCCTTTCCCAGGAGTGTCTGTGAAGTTGAATAAATACTTATCTCAAAGTGTGTGTATGTGTGGTGTATCATCTACTTGGCAGGGACACGAAGCACTGGTTGGACAGAGAGGGTACTGGAGGTTTTAGCTTGCCCAGCTAGGCTGAGACCTGGAATCTATAGCTGTGCCAGTGGGGAGTATTATTGGGGACCTGGTGAGCAAGGGAGCAACCAGCCCCAGACTGACTGTGATCTCTGTGTGCACTTAAGGGAAATTGTACTTTACTGTGTGTATTAGTTATCCTTTTCTCTTCTAGGAGATGACCTCCCTGGTGTTAGTGGTGAGGATTGAGGCTTCTTGATTGCTGGGCCAGGGCACCATCATCAACAGTTCGAAAAACAGCAAATCAAAAAGCAGATTCACTGTTTTTTGAACATTCATGTCGAACAAAAAAAATGAAATGTAAATCAGGGGAGAAAGACCCCCTGCACCCCCCATGTGAGGGTCTGTGCCCCCCACACCCCCCCTACTTTATTATTCTAACTCTGTGATTGCACTACAATGGGGAAAGGAACCATTTCCCAATCCCCACTATAGTGCAATCTGTCCCAGAATGTCGAATGTGCAATGAGCGAATCTCACTCTGCATTTGCTCATTGCACATTCAAACCTTTTTCCGTTCGATGTTTGCAAACTGCCTTTCAGAAAATTGCTGCTCACCCTTGTGCAATACGCACATGTAAAGGTAAACCATTAATATCAAGTATTACTGCTGGGTTAGCTTGGATCACATCTCTTTTTGTCACCTGAATTAGTTCCCAAGCTACCCCCATTGTCAGAAAGTACAAGAATGTTTAGCATCTTTCCGTGAAAAATACATATCTTTCATTACTGAGCAGTTGCTAGGAAGTCCTATAGCAATAAAACACTTTACATTTTAAACTTAATAATTACTTCTCACCAAGACAATATAAAAAAATTCTAGCTCTAGACATCCTGTCTTCTTTTTGCATTGAAACTAACTTTTATAGCACACCATAAAGCACTTAATTTCAACTTATTTTCTTCAAGTTTAAGTTAATCTTCTATGTTCCAGCAAGGTATGCTGTGGTTACATTCTTGAAGCTCAGTACATAACAGAGTTCTGTATAAATCATATTAATATTCACAAGTGACATAGAATTATTGGGTTCCTATTCTTCTTTCGGCTTTTCCTGGTTAGGGGTTGCCACAGCGGATCATCTGTCCACTCATGATTGGCAGTGGAGTTTTACAGTGTCGACTTGCCAGCCCGGTGCCCAACCTTCCACAGAAGGCACACACATGCACACACTCACACCTAGGACCAATTTAGAGTGTCCAATCCACCTACTGCATGTGTTTAGGATGTGGGAGGAAACCAGAGCACCCAGAGGAAACCCATGCGACCACAGTGAGGACATGCAGACTCTGCACAGAAGGCACCCCAGCCGAGAATTGAACCAGAGAACCTCTTTCTGAGGCAGCAGTGCTAACCACTGCACCACCTGCTTGAATGTTTAGGTTAGCAAATACCTAAATGTCGATCTGGTAATAGCGAAAGCAAAAAAACACGAACGGCCAATTTAACGCAGGGAAAGAATTCCCTTGGTCATTATGCTGATTTTGCCCCTTTCTCCACTGTAGAGCGATCTCGGAGTTGGTATATTTAGTTAGGAGGGTGTGTGAGGCACAGCCCCTCACATGGGGGTGTGTGGGGGGAAGCCCCACACTTAATTTTAGTTTAAAGTTTGTTTTTTTTAAACGGTCGAGGGAATTCATTCCCTACGTTAAATCGGCCATTCGTTGTTTTAATTATTCAATATTACCAGGTTGACATTTAGGTATTCGCTAACCTAAACATTCAATCGGTTAATATAGATGTGAATTATTTACAAAATTCCAGATAGCTGGGCTGGCAGTGTCACATTTCTCCCCTCCACGAAAACTCCAGCTAGTTTTTCAAGTGACCCTTGAGAAACGTTGCTTGAGAGGATGAACATATCTGGGAATACCTTACCCCATTCCTTGTCTTGAGAGCCTATCTGTGTTGGCACTGCTAACCCCACTGCAGTGCTGCACTGTCATATCATATGCTTCCAACCCTAGGCTCCACCTTAGTAACTTGGCATTTTGTTGGCTGGCTGGATGTAGCCATGTTAAGGGATTGTGGTCTGTAACTACAGTGAATTTCCTTTCATACAGATAATGTAATTTATGCAGTGCCCACATTATGGCTAGGCATTCCTTTTCTACAGCTGCACAGCATTCCTCTCTATGTTGGAGTCTATAATTGAGATATACCACTGGGTGCTCTTCTCCCTCTGAGAAAACCTGGCTAAGTACAGCACCAACCTCATGGTTTGAAACATCCACCTGCACAAAAAAATATTTGCTATAATCTGGACTGGCTAAGACAGTGGGTCCTCCCAAAGCTTCTTGAAGCTTCTGGAATTCCTGCTCACATACTGAAGTCCACACTACCTTGTCTGGCTTGTTTTGCCTTGTCAGGTCTGTGAGGGGAGCAGCTAAGGTTATATAACTGGGGACAAGCTTTCTGTAGTACCCCACTGTCCATAAAAATGCCCTCACCAGCGTTTTGGTAACAGGGACAGGCCATGCCTGAATGGTTTTCACTTTCACAGGTTCTGGCCTGATCTTACCACTTCCCACTCTATGCCCAGGTAGGAGACCTTTGCCATACCAACCTGACATTTGCTCGGCTTAATGGTCAACCCTGCCCTCTGTAGTCTGCCCAGCACCTCCCTGACATGCTGAAGGTGCTCTTGTCAGGAATGCTGTAGATGGCAATATCATCTAGGTAAGCAAGAGCAAAATCACCTGCTAGGATATGCTCTACCAGCCTGTATAAAGTTGCTGGGGCAGTTTTCATCCCAAAGGGCATCTTTGTGAACTCATACAAGCCAAAAGGAGTCACAAAGGCTGATCTCTCTCTAGCACTGGGAGTCAAGGGCTTCTGCTAGTAATCCTTGGTGAGATCAATAGTGGTAAGACACGCCACACCCAGCCATTCTAGGGCTTCATCTGTTCTAGGCATAGGGCAAGCATCTGACACTGTGTGACTATTTAATTTCCTGTAGTCCACACAAAACCTGGTGCTGCCATCATTCTTTGGTACTAGCACCACTGGGGAGGCCCAGGGAGTGCTGGACTCCTGAATTACCCCTAATTCCAACATTTCCTGTATGTCGTCCCTCAGAGTCTGTTTGACACTCTCAGGCACCCTATAAGGGGCCTGCTTAATAGGCATTTGGGGTTCTGTAGACACATGGTGCTGCACCAGGTGGGTGCACCCTGGTTTCCCAGTTAATATGCCCCCAAATTCCTGTAACATTGCTCGGATTTCTCGAACTTGGGTAGAGGATAACTGCTGCGACATTGCTACTCCTTCCACTGAGGTGTCAGCTCGAGCCTTACTGAGGAGATTTGTCACCAGATTCCCCCCAGACTAAAAATGCTCAGCACAAGGGCTTCCCTATTATAGTAAGGTTTCATCATGTTAACATGGTACAGTTTGTGGCCCTGCCTCCTGCCTAGCAATTCTACCATGCAGGTAACATCGCTGAACTTCCTTACCACTTTGTAGCGTCCCTACCAAACTACCTGCAACTTATTGTGTTTGACAGGAATGAGAACCATTTCCTGTTGCCATACAGCATACTTTCTAGTTCAAGCATTCCTGTCATACCAGACCTTTTTCTGCTGTTGGAATTCTGCCAGGTTCTCCTGGACCAAGCCCATGAGTTCCCTGAGCCTTGTCTTGAGGTTTAGGACATATGCCACAACTAACTCCTTGTGGGATTCACCCTCACCCTCCTACTCATCTCAAATCAAATCTAGAGGTACACTCACCCTATGCCCATACAACAGCTCAAAGGTTGAAAAAACTGTAGATTCCTGGGGCACGTCTCTGTAAGCAAACAACACGTGGGCCAAATATTTGTCCCACTCCATCTTAAAGTGGTCTGCAAATGCCCATAACATTGCCTTGAGTGTAGAGTTTAACCTTTCAACAAGACCATAGTCTGGGGATGGTAGGGGGTGGTCTTTAGGTGCTTCACCCACAGTACTTCCACAGACAAGCCAGTTTGTCTGACATGAAATTGGCACCTCTGCCAGTCAGTATTTCATTTGGGAAACCTACCCTGATGAAAATCTCTAACAAAGCATTTGCCACATTTACAGGCTCAATAGATGACAGAGCCACTGCTTCAGGGTATCTGGTAGCATGATCTACTACCACTACTATATACTTTTTCCCTGTGGAACTTGGAGTACTCAAAGGCCCCACAATATCCATAGCTACCCTCTGAAATGGCTCCTCAGTCACAGGCAAAGACATCAAAGGAGCTTTCACCTTGTCTCCTGCCTTGCCTACCTTTTGGCACTGCTCACAGGTCCTGCAGTACCCTGTTACATCTCTGGGAATCACAGTCCAATAGATGTTCTGCATAATACATCTCTTTGTATGTTTTATGCCCATATGACCTGCAAAGGGAATATCATGGGCTATGGCTAGAAGTGCCAGATGGTAGGCGCTGGGCACTACCAACTGCTGTATTCTCTCACCCTGTAGCCCTTCCCCAGGGGTCCATTCTCTATACAGTAACCCTTTGTCCCAGTATACAGATTCCCTCTTCCCTTGAGAATCAGGTGCCTCACCAGCTACCTCTCTCAGGCCTTGTAATTTAGGGTCTAAGAGCTGAGCCTGTCTCAACTCTCTCTTTGTAATCCTTCCCAGCTCCCCTTCCACAGGAAGTCCGGCATCCTCTGACAGCGGTGCCTCACTGTCATCCTGGGTGCTGCTACTCACCTCTGCCCTTGCAGTCACTCTGTCCAGGGGAACATCAGTACCCACAAGCAGCTGTGGCTCACCTTCAGTCTCACTGCTACAGGGCAGCTTTCTCCCTGAAGTAACCACCTCAGCAGTCCTGGTTGGAAGCATGCGGTCTGTCTGGGTCTCCCCCAAGCTAGCAGACCCACAGTCGTGTCTCTAAGCCTGACTGTTTGTAACTGCATACACACATGGTACTGCATTATCATTATCATTCCCTATCAGGGCATCCACATGGATATCCTCAAACACACCTTCTTGCTGGCTTCCTTTTCTGCCTTCCCAGTCAAGGTGAACCATAGCCAAAGGTATTTGGAATGGGGTCCCTCCTAAAGCTCTGACTGGAGTAGGCTACCCAGGCAAGTAGTACTTTTCTGTAACCATTGCAGGCTTCACAATGGTTAGATCAGTGTCTGTGTCTCTCTTAGCCATGGCCTCTTTCCCATTCACTAAGATAGGATATAACCTTTCGTACTTTGGTACCCTTGTTATCTCAAGACAATTTCTTGCTGGGATTTTGTCATTCTTACTCACTGGCTCTCCCATCTTGTCTTCCCCAACTTGCCTCCATGGACATCTATATGCTACAGGGCCCCACTGGTTGCATTTAAAACATTTAACCCTTGGTCCTGGACATGTACCTGGACTAGTCGCTTCCCTTGCTACTGTAGGACTCTGTTGGGGCAGTCCGGGCTGCGCCACCATGGGTTCCCTTATACCCATGAGCAGCACTGAGTGTCCCCTTCCTGTGCAGTGATGCCCTACATGCTTGGTATAGGTATCCCTTCTTCTCCAACTCAGCTAATCAGATTCTCATGTCCTCAAGCAAAGTGCTAAGGGGTTGCTCCCTCACCAAATGGTCAGCCAGACCTTCAAAAGTGATGACTGACATCCACTCACCCACCCATGAAAATAAGTGCTTAGTTCAGCAACATATTCACACATACTTTCATCTGTCTTGTGTCTATACTCACATAACTAGTTTCTATAAGCTTCAGGTGTTAACTTAAAACATTCTAGCAAACATATTTTGACTGTATTATAATTAAAAAAATCAGTATCAGACAGTTTAGAAATGGCAGTTACAGCTTTACCATGGAGTAAGGGGGTCAGGAACTGTATCCAGAGCCCTTGGTCAACATTACACTGTTTACATATCCTCTCAAACATATGAATGAAACTATCAAAATTATCCCCCTCTGTAAATTGTGGAAGACATTTACCGACCTTTGTTGCTCCTGGGGTTCAGTTACTCCCTTCCCCATTACCTCCGTGACTCTGGCAAAGAGTCGGCATCTCCTTTTCATGTTGCCTCTGCCTCTCCTTTTCCTCAGCTTCCAGGCATCACAGTTTATTTTCCTGAGCCTTCAGATGCTGCAGTTTCTCATTTTCCTCAGCCTTCAGATGTTACAGTTTCTCATTTCCCACCGTTTCTAGGCATCTCAGTCTTTCTGCTGCCTCTATTTCCAAATGCTTGGCCTACAGCTGAAATCTCTTTAACACCAGCTGGATTTTTAAGTCCTCTGTGGAAAGGCTGACCTGCCCATTTTCTGAGAGTTGTACATCTCCAAGACCAGTCTGAGTGTCCTCCTGGTTGCTATTCTGCGATGCAGCTGTGAATAAAGCTGCAGTCATGTCTGCTTTAGTCAGGTTGACATGCACCAGTCCTTCAGCCTGGCACATCTCAGACAATTTGCTCATTGTCAGCTTACCATACTCCTCTGCTGACATGCTTGCCTGCTCTCCCTGACTAACTAAGCTAACAAAAAAAATAAATAAAACAGTTCTGATATGAACTCTGAATTTTCACTGCATGGCTGACAGAGTACATACACATTTAGCGATCACTGTACACAGGCTACTGGAATTCAGTATCCACACCACTACAATCCAATTAATATGTGATGTGGCTAATTTACCACTGTCAACCAATTACCATGTGATGTGGATATCCCACCACTGTCCACCAATTCATAGGTGATGTGGATTATCCCACCACTGTCACCAATTAATATGTGATGCCCCTGCACTAGTCCAGTAATCAATGAGCCTCAGTCCTCACCACTGGTAACAGTGAGGGACGTACACAATGGAAGGATGACAAGTACACATACAGTAAAGTACAATTTCCCTTAAGAGCACACAGAGATCACAGTCAGTCTGGGGCTGGTTTCTCCCTCTTTCCCAGATCCCCAATAAGACTCCTCACTGGCACAGCTATAGAGTTAAGATCTCAGCTGAGTGGCCAAGCTAAGACCTCCAGCACTCTCTCTGTCCAACCAGTGCTTCATGTCCCTGCCCAAGTAGGTGACACACACACACACACACACACACACACACACACACACACACACACACACACACACACACACACACACACACACACACACACACACACACACACACACACACACACACACACACACACACACACACACACACACACACTTATGATCTGCTTTATATACAAACCCACAGATACTCCTGGGGAAGGCTGGCATAGGTTAACTAGCTATGCCTCTTTCTACCCAGACTATAAGGTAGTTATCACTGCCACCAGCCAGCTCTTTATCTGCTACTTTAAGGCCCTTATAAAGGGTGACTAATCCTACTGTGTAATGCTACTATTAATCGAAATAGTAGTTATGGCCAAGAGTGAGGTTATTTAGGGGTGGCCTGTACAGTGTCACCAAATACATATGCAAGTACTCTAAAAGCTTAAATATATCTAAACAAACTGGGCACAATTAAAAGGTTTACATATATTTAATAATAAATAAAAGAACAAAACAATACTCAATAACAAACACTGTCACTTCAGAGTTCAGAATCACGGAAGTATTTTAAAACAGCATTGCAGGACATTCTTCAATAAATACAGAAAACATCTAAACTAATCTTTACTATATTCCTATCTATATCTAAAATAAATTACTTTTTCCTAGTTACTATTAACAAGGCAAGCACAGATGGTGATGATGATGGATGTTTCTAGATCCAAGACAAGATACAAAATGCCCAGTCTCTCTCTCAGAGAGTTCTTAAGTTAATATCAAATATATCTGCTGGGTTAGCTTGGATCACATCACTTTTTGTCACCTGAATTAGTTCCCAAGCTACCCCATTGTCAGAAAGTACAAGCATTTTTAGCATCTTGTTGTTGAAAATAACATATCTTTCAGAACTGTGCAGCTGCTTGGAAGTCATATAGCAATAAAACACTTTACATTTTAAACTTAGTAATTACTTTTCACCAAGACAATAGAAAAAACTTCTAGCTCTAGACATCCTGTCCTCTTGCTGCATTGAAACTAACTTTTATAGTAGATCGTAAAGCATTTAATTTCAACTTATTTACTTGAAGTTTTGTAAGTTAATCTATGTTCCAGCAGAGTTTGCTGTGTTCAATTGATTGACAGTCAGTACAGAATATACAGTTCTGCATAAATCATATCAATATTCACAAATGACATAGAATTATTTACAAAATTCCAGATAGCTGAGCTGGCACTGTCACAACTTTAATCACCACTGATCATGTTTTCTCAGTACTTGGAATTAAGCTATGCAACTCACTAGATACGACATTCACAACATGTTTACATGCAATACATTTAAATAAAAACTACTAAGCTTTATGAAAAAATGCCACTCGCTTCAGCATTATACAATCAGCTATAATGCATTCTGTTACAGTTGCTATGTATACATCCTTTTCTTCCCAAAGAAACTGTATGCCTTTAAAGTATACAGTATATTTGTGCTCCTCCGTCCATTTTCCTGTTACTACCACTATATTCTAGCCTCCTGGTTTCATTCTGCTGTTTTTGTATCTCCCCTACAATTCTCCATCACTCTAGTTTTTTTTTTCACAACAAGAAATTACAAATATTGAAAAGTGATAATGATCCATGAAAACTGTACAACTAACTCTTGAAATGAATACTACCTGGCTTGCAAATATAATTCTATTGATTTTTTTTCTAATTAGTTTAAAACATATTTTTTTGCAACCAGGTAGTTTATGTCTGCAATACAGAGCTGTCACTGTAAGCTGCTATCATTTTTCTACTGCATTCCTACATTTTGAATGAAATGACTTTACTTGGAGCCATTGACTGCCCTGATTAACAAACGGAAACAGACATCAAAAGCAGTAGATAAGGGAGATGGGCTTAATACAAGGTTCTAGGGGAAAAAAAGACTCCATCCAATAGTGTTTCTGATTTAGAATGAAGAAAGCAGATTCTACTTTGGCTATAGAACAGCAATAAACTCTCTATCCTTGCACTGATGGTATAAAAGTCGTAGGAGCTTACATGAGTTTTCTGGACCTGGAAAAAGCCTATAACTGTGTATCCTCAGATTGTCTTATGGGAGGTGATACAAATATACAAAGTTCTAGAGTCATTGCTATGTATCATTTTATGCATGTGAGGAGTGAGCGTTGAGTGTGCATTCTTGGTAGTAAGACAGGTACATTCAAGATGGGTATAGGACTCCACCAATGATGTGTCTTGCCTCCCTTTCTATTTGCAGTTTTTAGAGACAGGATATCAAAGCACAGATGAGGTTTGGAGAGTATCCAACTTTGGGGATATAACTCTTGTTGCATATAATGATGATGAGAAGCAAAACAAAGACTAGCAAATTGCTTCCTATATTTTACTTCACCACGAACTGGAAACAGAACAGCTCACCACCACACAAGGAAAGAAGCCAGTGATTACCTTTAGCAGATCCACAATGTAGTCCCACAAAACAGGTCAAATAAGCACACACTGGATCCAATAAAATCTGGTTAGCAGCAAATACAAAGCATAAAATGCAGACTCCTCTAGTGCCTCAGCTCTTCAGCCTTTACAGACTGTATCCCTACTTCACATATTCTGTCTTTAAATAGCATATTTATAAAGAATTAACCAGTCATAAACTTAAATTAATTAAAGAAAACATTTCCATTGACATTCTTGGTTCATTCCATACTGATTAAAGTGTTAAACTTCGGAATTAAAATAGATTTTAACTTCCAAAGTTGTCTTTTAATATCAAAGTCATACATTTGTTGTATTGCCCCAAAATTGTAGCTTGTAAGCCTTGTAAATTTCCACTGTGACATTCTTTAAAATGTGATGCAGCAGGACTTTCTTCTTTGCCCTTCTTAACATACCTAACATGTTCCCTTAACCTTTGTTTAAAACATCTTTTACTTTCCCCTATGTATACGTCACCACAGGGACATTTCAAACCATAAACTATTCCAGTACTGTCACAGGAAAATCTCCCTTTGCATGTAAAATACTTTTCATTAATTTTATCAAAACGTTTTACTATATACTGGCAACAACTGCACTTTCCACAAGGGAAAGTACCTGCTACACCTACCCCCAAACTCCTATGACTTACAGGCAGCTGAAACTTACCATGCACCAAGAAATCTCTTATACTTCTACCTTTTGAATGCGAAAACATGGGATATTCATTTGTTCTTATATTGAGAAATTAATTTTTTCTAAAATACCCCAATGATATTTTACCAGATTTATTAAAACTTCTGTAAACACCGTATATTTGGTCACATAACATCATTTTTGTTTATCATGCTAATGCACTCTGCCTTGCATACTATACCTGCTTTTAGTATTATTTTGTTGTACTACCCTCCTTTTATTTTCTTCCACGACTGTTTCCTTGTAACCCCTAGTTACAAACGTGTGCTGTTTTTTTCTATTTCCTTCTCACACTCTTTTTTTTTATCACTATATATTCGTTTTATTCTAAGAAATTCCCCATAGGAGTATAGGACTCCACCAATGATGTGTCTTGCCTCCCTTTCTATTTGCAGTTTCTGTAGACAGGATATCAAAGCACAGATGAGGTTTGGAGAGTATCCAACTTTGGGGATATAACCCTTGTTGCAGATAATGATGCTGAGAAGCAAAAAAAAAGTCTAGCAAATTGCTTCCTATATTTGTATCAAGCAGCCTTCACAGCTTAGACCATCCTGAGCAGAGAAAACAGCTTCATTTCCCTAACCGTATTCAGAAATGCTGGTTTTGAAATTATTATCAGTACTACAGTCTCTCTCCCTAACACCTTACACTCACTGTAATCTTTAGTGCATCATGAAGCAAACACTGCAATCTTTAATGTATGCTGGAGCAGTTTGCTTCTGAGTGTGAAGCAGCTGGGAGGAAAATTAGCACCTCCAAATAACAAGTCAAAATTATTTTCTTTAAAGGGGAGGTGTATCTGTCTTAGGAGGATATGTTAAGGTAGTTAGGGTCTTGTTCAAGACTGAGGGTAGAGGGGACTTGGAGTTGAATCAGCAGAGTGGTTAGAATAGTACTATAGTTGTACTAACCACAGTTGTGTAACAGAAGCTAAGTTCTAGAATGAAACACTCAGTTGACCACGTGGTTTGTGTCACCCTCCCCAGCTGTGGTTACAAGCTTTGGAGAGTAGCTGAAAGAATGAGATTGTGAATACAAGCTACAAAAATAAAGGTTCCAGTGTTGGTTAACTCTCCATGATAAAGAATGGAAACTGGTAATCTGGGCGGATTCCAATGTACACCCACTGCTTCTCCAGATCGTGTGGAGACCGTCAAGCTACCTAATCAACCCTAAATGAAGGTCTATCAGACAGCACAGTTGCTGATTGCAAAGGGCTTTGTCTCATGAATTCAGGGATCAGTTCTGGTTTTTGTTATAGTCTGACAGTTATTATGCAGGATTAAGGCTATTACACAGGATTAAGGCAATGGAAATCATTGCTAGAATCTCCTTGTTTCTGACTGAGTGTGCTTTTCAAACAATCTGGAAATATAGAGCTGGTAAGTATATCTTTGGTACTTTAATTGTTTAGAGTTCTGCATTGTCTTTATTTTTGTGTGACTGAGTTATTTATATATTTGCTGGCAGAATTTTGTTTTCTGATCTGTCCTGAAACTTTTTTTCTCCCACCCTCCAATTCTATCACTGTTGTGTTCTTAAAGTTGGTGGCTTTTGCAGTTGCTCACCCCTACTGTAAATTTGATCTGGGACACAGCTTCCAGTCCCATCTCTTTAGCTCATTCTACCTAATACAGAGATCATTTGCGGAGGCCAAACCCCTTAGTCCCTTAACTTTGACTTATCTTCTGTTCCTGCTCGCTCCCTTTTTACTTTATATAAAAGAGAGACACTTTTTTCACCTGCTTATATTTTTCTAATTTGTGTCTCTTCCTATTACTGTTTTACTTCATCTTGCTTTACTTTGTCCTCTGCTACTAGCGGCCTGTTCTCTAAAGTGTTAAATTGCATCTTTTCTCTTGCATTTATTACTGCTTGTTTATAGCCTGTCTAAATTGTGTAGCGTTATTCTTAAATGTTATTCTAAGCTCTTAGTTTTGGTTTAAGCAATTGAGCTTTAGGCTCACCTGTTAGCTGTCACTGGCTTTTCTCCCTCAGATTATGACAAATATGGATGGACAATTTCCTACAGTTTCTCCTCCCACTCTGGTTGATATGGGCATCTTGAGACAGTGTAGCAACTGCCTCATGTACATGGACAACCATCTACTACTACCACCTAGGAACACAATTTGTTAGAGATGCAATTACATTAGGAACCTAGAGTTCAAGCTCTCTGCCCCCCTCAAGCCGGTATATCTGGCACCAAAAAGGGTGTCAACACAATTACTACACCTCAAATACCACCCACACTTACATAAAACACACCTACATATGCAGAGGTCCTCCACATAAACACACCAAAACAAAGGAGACCTCCGAGGCAAAAACACACGTGATCTCCACAGCCCTCCAGACCACATACCATGCATAGACCTCACATCTGTGCCTTACAGCCACTATGGCTTCACCATAAACCCATCATATTAGCCATAGGAGACTCCATTGTGAGACGCACAGATGTGCCTCTCACCAGGCTGGATAAGGAGAAAGTCACAGTTAGTTGTCTGTCAGGTGCCAGAATCCACCATATCACATATGCACTCAAGTCTCTCAACAACAGGTACTGTTATGACTCTGTCATAGTCCATGTTGGGGTGAATGACTTGAGGCGCACCTCTCTGGAATATATGAAGAAGACATGATTGAGCTTGCTGAATGTGTCCCTAGCCTTAAGCAGCATTCTGCTGTCACCCAGAATGACGCCACAATACAAACAGAAAATGACTGACTTTAACAATTGGCTTAGTTTCTGGTGTCATTCCAGGCGGATCCAGTACCTGACAGCCTGGGAAGATATGATCACCAGACCACAATGCTTTGTCAGAGATGGCCTGCATCTGTCTCACCTGGGCTTCAGGCTTCTGGCAAAGGCTCTTGCCTCCCCTATTGTGGCTTGTTAGGAAAAGTGATGAGATTAAAACTATCAACATAAAAATTTCAACAAAACACAAATTAAAGGTCATGTTGCTAAATGCTAGGAGTCTAAGCATGAAACTGCACTCATTGCATGAATCCCTAACCCTGGAAATTGCTGACATCTGTGCAGTCACAGAAACCTGGTTCAAGCCTTACCTGGTTACTCATCCTATCATACATTCAGACCCCAAACTGTGGGCAGTAAAGCCAAAGGAGGTGGAGTTTCAATACACACCTCCAGGCTGGTCAAACAGTATGATGCACAGGAGACACTCCAGGTGCAGTTAACCATTGACAAGACCCCTATTTAAATCATAGGTAGCTACTGGCCCCCAAATCAGATTCAGGATCCCCAATCCGCCTATTTGGACCTGTTCAAATCTATCAAGATTCATCCCTTTACCCTGATCCTGGGTGACTTTAACTACCCAAACATAGATTGGAAGAACTGGTGATGCCACAGCACAAATGCCCAGAGATTTCTTGATTTTTGTCAACGCAAATGCCTTGGAACAGATAGCTGATACCACCACAAGAGGTGATATCTTGGACATGGTATTAACCAACATGAGTAACTACTGCAGCATCCCTATAGTATCATACTCCCTGGCAAGATCCAACTAGAAAGCAGTCAGTTCTGAAGTCACCATCTCTCCCAACCCCCCTCTAGCTAGGCTCAGACATAAAAACATCTCCAAAGCTGATTACAGCCTCCTGAGGGATGGTATAAACAGCTTCACAGGCCCGTCTCCCTCTGTAGGAACTCGCACCAATATCCAAATCTACATCAAAGCACTATATGAGCATTTATATAGATGCATGGAATCGGGAATACCCGACATGGCTAAATAATCCTCCGCAAGGAAGAGTAAACCTGTCTGGTGGACATCTGCAATAAATAAACTCTATAACAAAAGGAAGCAAATTGCTGTCCAAGATCAAGAAGGAGGAGGTGCCCAATTGGAAGCAATGTCTCCTTAGCCTGAACTTGCAAATAAGGGCATTAGTGAAATCCTCCAAAGCAAACTTTGAGTCCAAATTGGCCACATATACTAGAGACAATCATAAGGCCTTCTTCACATATGTCTGCAACCTCAAAGGAAGCACCCAGATTTGTTCAGAGTTGGTGGTCAAGGGCACCACATATACAAATGTCGTAGATATAGCAAACTTGCTGGCTTACAGATTCAGCAAAAAATATACCCCTCTGTACCCCCATCAGCAAATCAGGGCATCCCCAGTACCTGCCCCCCTTCCCCTTATATCTAGGAAACACGTCATCACTGCTCTCTCAAAGGCAAAAAATACAGCCTCCATGGGACCTGATAACATCTCAGGTTACATCCTACATCAACTGAGGCAGGAACTTGCAGCGCCATTAGGCACCTTATTCAACCAAAGCCTGAGTACTGGCTTCATTCCAGCTGAGTAGAGGACAGCCGCTGTCATCCCTTTGCACAAAGGTGGAGCATCTACCAATCTGGGAGATTATAGACCCATCAGCCTAACTAGCTTGATCTGCAAGGCCATGGAATGGATTATCATGGACCTCATTAACAAGGACATTGGCAACCTCCAAACACCTGATCT
The DNA here is from genome assembly GCF_019279795.1 of Protopterus annectens. Taxonomy (NCBI): domain Eukaryota; kingdom Metazoa; phylum Chordata; order Ceratodontiformes; family Protopteridae; genus Protopterus; species Protopterus annectens. Next base: position 517,323,281 of record NC_056743.1, on the reverse strand, counting down.
CACACAGTTTGGCTTCATCAAGGGGAGGTCATGTCTGCTAAATTTGGATGACTTCTTTGAGACAGTCACCAAAGCCATGGACGAGGGGAAGACAGTGCACACCACCTACTATGACCTGGACAAAGCCTTTGACACTATTCCCTACTCGTGAATAATAGATAACTCTCTCAACTAGGCATCTATCCAGGTTTATATCATTACAGCGAATGAACAAAATCCCAAATTGCATTACATCGAACACGGAACATCGAACGCAAAAAAAACCCAAAAGCTCAGAATTCCGAAACCAGAAACCCCGGATGTACATGGTTGGCCTTTACAAAGCTACACATCCTGAGGTCAGTGAGAAATGTGCAATAATATGAATAACTCCCCTACGGATAACTGTGAGGCATCCACGGCTATGGTGCGATCTTGGATTTGGTATATATATATATATATATATATATATATATATATATATATATATATATATATATGTAGGGGGGTTTTGGAGGGCACAGCCCCCCATGTTGGGGGGTGTGAGGGGCGAAGCCCCCCACATAAGGAATAGTTTGTAGTATTTGTGTGTTTTGTGTTGTGTACTGCTTTACTGGATGGTGTTGTAATGACTGAAGCGGTGTGGTTTTGTTTGCTACGGTGAAGTGTCAGATTGCGCGGGTGAATAGATGGCCAAGTGTTGTTGTTCGTAAACTCCATTTTCGGAATTATGGGCTTTCGGGGTTTTTTGCTTTCGATGCTCCATTTTCGATGTAATGCGATTCGGGATTTTGTTCGTTTGATGTTCCGATATAAACCCCATCTATCCATATGTTACCAGATGGTAGCAAACAGGTTCACTGATAGAACCCACAAAGTCAAAATAGGGGAAGCCACCTCAAGCAGCAGACCCATAACAAGCGGCGTATCCCAGGGTTTGATCTTGGGACTTCTGTTGTTTGGGATATACTTTTCTGGGGTGCAGGCCAAAACCAATGGCTATAGCTGGTCAAGTTTGCAGATGACTGCAAGCTGGGTGCTATCATCAATTCCCCTAGTGATGTGGATATCCTCCAAGAGGGTCTCACTCAGACAAATGAATGGTGCCAGAAACATGACCTCAAGCTGAATACCAAAAAATGCATCATCATCCCCTTTGGGGAGACTTATGTCCCCACAAAAGATCACATTAATAACAACGTCCTAAGCACGCAATCAGTCGTGAGGGATTTGGACACCCAGGTTGATAGTAACCTGACTTTTGACTGCCATGTTACTTCCGTTGTACAGAAAAGCCTTCTACATGGTCCACCTCATAAATAACGGTATCTCATCCAGGGACAAGGAGGTCATAACATGCCTGTATTCTTCCCTTATAAGGCCCATTATTGAGTACAACGTCCCTTTTGCCATTTTCCTCGCAAAGCACATGCAGCAGCTGGACAGACCACAGAGGTTCCTCACCAGGAAAATCCAGGGCCTCAAACATCTACCATACACAGATAGGCTAAAAGCCCTAACCCTCTACTCAGTTTCATACAGACTCCTCAGAGGTGACCTCTGTCTGGCATACAGATGATCATGGACCCCGCCTTGATGAGACTGCTGCATATTCGCAAGTCAAGCTGCACTTGAGTAACCCACACATGGCCTCAACCTGGTCTGTGACATCAACAAGACTTGTTGGCAGGGCAGATTTGTGTCCCAGAGACTCCCCCATCTATGGAATTGACTCCTTCTCCACATGAAGCAGAGTACCTCTTTACTCCTTTTTAAGCACAGCCTGGATAACTGGATGGGAAACAGAAAATATATCCCTGGGATTCCACCCGTGTCCCTGCTGGTCAGGGGCATCAGGTGCTGAATTGTCTAAACATGGACTAAACTCTTGGACAGGCTGTTAAGGGCCTCTGGGTCAACAGCCTAATAACCTCTTAAGATCCTATGAGCTGTGAATGAGATGCTCCTTATAGTACATAGTTTGGCTCCCTCAGCCTTAATTTGCCTAATGTGTGACTCTGATCAAGTCTCTTAACCACGGTGCTCTGGGAACAAATGGGAAAACTGGATTAGGCTCCTTAATAATCTCTTGGACCACAAGCCTAGTAACTACCTATGACCCTATGAATACACCACTAGAAGGAGACTAGGGTTTAGACACAGAGCATTCTGGAAAGATGTTATCTCTCAATTGCTAAAGGAAAATCAGAAGATCCCCAAGACATGATGGAGACTGTTGCTCAGCTTCTACCATTATTACTCTTATGATGAGAAACCGTATGGAACATGAATGGATTGAGAGCTTGACACAAGTAGGAGGATAGTGAGATATACTAGATAGAAAGATATATGCCAGTGATAGCTGGCATCTTAATACCTAAGGGGTAGTGGATTAAACAGCTGGGTTGGAAAGGGAGACTTCAATGATTGTATACCTAAAAAATGGAAGACATGAGGAGAGCTACAAATGTAGGAAGTGGCTACGTTGTCGGGCAGTAGAAATAAGGAACAAGACATAACAAAGAGCAGTGACAGAAATAAATGAGGTTGAGGATGGACATGTTTCAGGGATATCCAAGTGAAGATACCATTAGCCAACAACAGTCTTGCCTCTAACATGGTTTATAGTTGGAAAACTGATAAGGATACAAGGAGAAATCCAGTGGCATAGTATTCTAGAGGAATGGATTATAGTGAACTTGAAGAAATTCCCAAAAATGAATTGTGAGGGTGAGGACATAATGAAGGACTAAACAAGTTTTTGGGAATGAGGCAGGGCTGTAGTACTCAGGGCTATGGACAAGGGGTTGTGGAGGATGCAAAAAGATGAAGGACAAGAAGGTGAATGTGATGACATGGGAAGGAAATTAAGGAAGAAAAGGCACATACTGAAAGTGGCTTGGCAGAAGGCATCAAGAAGGACATTAAAGTCTTTTTTAAGTATGTAGCTAAAACAAACAAAAAAAGAGGCTAGAGGGCAGATTTAGCAAGAATGACCAAAAATGATTAGACCACAGACGTCTGAGAAAAGGAAGTGGCACTAAATAAATGCACTGCTTCATTTCTACAAAGGAAATCAAGAGGTGGTTGTCATGTACATTAAGAGAAGGCACAACATTTGCAAAGCAAGGAAAAGACACCAGAAAAGACAGAGGATTTGCAAGGAAAATGGTTTCCCCAATAGGAGATAAATCTTTGGGACAAAATGGACTGATAACTAGGGTCCTCAAGATCATGACCCCTGTTCCAGCAGATCCCATGACAAAGGTTTTGATCAGATTGCTGGTAAATGCAGAAGTGGCTGAGGATTGCATAGCACATGGACCAGATGGGCTGACAGGGGTTGGGGCTTGGCATAATGATTAAGGTGTTTACGTCACAGATGAATGATACAGAGATTGATTCCCAATCTATTAAGAGAAATTGACTAGGCTTAAAATGGTCCACAAGTGTAGCTAACCTAGTAGTTACCTAAGAAACTATAATTGCAAAACTGTTGTGGTGCCCTTAAATAACAGGAGTTTAGGAAAAATCCAAAGAACTAGAAGTCTGTTAACCCAACAGCAGTGACAGAAAACATGATGAAAATAATCCTGAGTAAAAGGCTGGTTGTCTTCCTAGAAGACAATAGTCTGCAGTACAATATATAACTTAGGTTTAAGGTCAGGGGTTTCTTTCAAACAACTTTGAATTTTAATGCCAGGAGACTGAGTACTGTTGTATGGGGAACAGTGCCAACAATAAGGAAAGTGAGTTCTGAAGTACCTCAGAGGCCTGACTTGGGTACGGTAGCCTTCACCTGTTCATTTCAGGCATATTTAACTCATTACATCTGAGTGACGCCTCCAGGTGCATCTGCAGTTAACTCCTACTGACGCCTCTAGGCATCAAATAATGCTTGTTCATATTTGCATCAATAATTCAAAAAACATGCTATGGACAAGGTTTTAAAAGATTTCATATTAAAACTTACACAATGGCAAACTCAACAGCAGTAATAGTTGACCTCTGTCTAGTGCAGGTAAAGTGATATTAACTGTTGTTTTTATGATATTAATTTATATAGATATAATTTTCACATTTTTCTAAATATCTCAACAACCAGGTAACACAGACAAAACTCCTTAGCCTCATATGAAAGCTCTCAGCTAGATGAATAAAATGCTACTGACAGTATATGTGTAACCCGAGGGGTTGATGAGATATTGTAAGTTGTTTGCAAAATATTACAAACATAATAGTTACTGTGTTTACTGAGACTTATAAAATTCATTTTAAGATCTAGAACCTAAATAATACTACCACTACAAAAATAGTTTGTGCTGAAGAGTTTGCCATTTATACTTCTTTCATAAAACCGATGGTTCCAGAGATATAAACATTTGTTTGAAATGTGAGGACATAATTTAATTCTATGAAAAGGCTTAGGCTCCGCCCATTGGAAGTTATAGTGCAAACTTCCTGATCTCCATTGGAGTGAATGAGGTGAATACAGGGCACTGACATCCTCTTGAATGATGGCACAAAGGTATGGGCAGCAGTGGAAGATGGGAATAGTATAAGCAATGACTTGGAAAGGCTGAGCAAATGGCCAAAATGTGTCACCAGAGGTTCAAGGCAGATAACTTTAAAACTATACCTGGGCTACAGCAACCAATGCATGAAGTATCATCAATGGGTATGGAAGTCCTGGGCTACAGCAACCAATGCATGAAGTATCATCAATGGGTATGGAAGTCCTGGGCTACAGCAACCAATGCATGAAGTATCATCAATGGGTATGGAAGTAATGGCAAAAATCAAGAAAAGGGTGAGAGACTGATGATCTAACCTGAAATAGACCATCAGAAATGATGGCAAAATGCAAGAATAGAATGAGGGCCTGATGATCTAGCTTGAAATGGGCCATCAGAACGGATGGCAAGAAAAGGGTAAAGGCCTGATGATCTCACCTGAGATGGACCTTCGTGAGCAATGGCAGAGCTAGGAGAATGCTGGAGTGGGTACTCGAGAGGATGGACTGCGTAAGTAGTTCTCATTATACTGACCCAAATGTAAGTCTACATGTTAGGGCAAAAGATAGGGTATGCATGAATAGGTGGAAGTACAGTAGCTGGCAGAAGTGAGGTGAAATGGGGGGAGGGAGATAAAGGTCTCTCTAAAATATAACAGAGAAAGAAACAAGAGCCAGATTTAGTCTGGCTAGGCAAACACAGAAGGGAGGTCAAGAAATACTATAAGAAGGCAGAAGTATTGAAGAACACTTTGCTTCAGCTTTTCAAGGGAAAGCAAGGGCTAGATATCTGGGTCTATATTACATGAACGACCGACCAAAATGTCGAGTACAAGATACTCGACACACTTTGATCGATCGTTCATGTAATCGGAGACTCCACATTTTGAAATTTGGACTTCTGAAATGTTTTGATCGGCATTCCTAGTCAGTGTAGCGTGTGACGTAAACACGCTACACTGTTTGGAATGTCTATGTAGCAGGCTACTTTCTTTAATATACCAACTCCAAGATCGCTGTACATTGGGGAAAGGGCAATTTCCCGGTAATTGCTTCTTTACGATTACTAGGGAATTGCCCTTTACCCAATGTACAGCGATCTCGGAGTTTGTATATTTAGTTAGGGGGCTGTGGGGGGCAAAGCCCCTCACTTTATATTATATTTTTTTATATATATTTAAATATTTAAATATTTTTTTATATTTATATTTATATTAAAAGTATGTGTGTTTGTGTATGTTTTTAAGTGTTTGAATGATGTGAGTGTGTAGGGGTTTGTATGCATTGTTTGTGTGTGTGTTGTATGTTAGTATAGGAAAGTGTGGGACAAACAAAATCTTTTGATTTTGTATTTTTCAGGGTTTGTAGGGTTCGATTACATGAACGAGTGATCAAAGTGTGTCGAGTATGTTGTACTCGACATTTTGATCGTTCGTTTATGTAATATAGACCCTGGATATCTTGCTGGGATAGAGTAAGTGCAGAATAAGAAGACCAGGGAATTGAACAAAGAAGAGGAGGCTGAGAGCCAAATTGTTTCCCTGAGGGACCATAGAGCAAAATTGTCTGTCTCCTTAGGTTCTCAGTAGTAAACTGGTTTCTCTAATGGAAACTAAAACACAGGGAACAGATAAAGTGCATTCCAGTATCCTTAGGAATTTGGGTAGAGTGCTGAGAAATCCCCTGCAAAGGTTTTCAATGTTTTACCAGCCACAAAGTATGTGTCTGAGAACCTGGAACTGCTGTATGGTTGCTTTCCTTGAGGACAAAACTGTACAGATCAGCAACCACTCAAATTTCCTGGTCAGAAGAAAAAGATGTTAGTCAAACCTGATCCAACTGTAAGACTGGATTTTAAGAAAACTTGACAAGGATGTATCAGTAAACATCCTTCACCTGGACTTTGCAATGGCCTTTGAGCAAACCTGCAGAGAAGGCTGATAGATAAACTGAAGGGGCTGGTGGAAGGACCGATATTAGGCTACTGGATTTCTGTATGATTTGGTTGGATACAGATGTTTGTAGTGAGTTTGGCAAAGCTGTACATAAGGAAACTGGTGGAGAGCTGCAGAGGATGGACCTCACTCCAGTTTCCTTTAATGTATTTATTTTTGATACATCTTAGAGAGTCTGTTCACTGAAAAAAAATCAGTTCAGCGAATGGCATCTTCAGTGCAATTACATTAAACATACCATTCGTCAAAGTGTTCATACTGAGATCATGGTACAGCAAGGATTGGGAATGTTGCACTTTCGTCACTGTAGTGTGATCTCGGAGTTGGTATATATAATTAGTGGGGGTGTATGGGGAATTTGATGAATGGCATTTCTGATGAGATGCCATCCATTGAAGTGATGGTTGGATGTATTGAAACAGGCCAATCTTATAGAAAATTTTATAATTCTCTTCACTGATGATATAAAATTAGATGAAGCAGTCAAGGAAGGAGGATGAGCCTAAGCAGGGATAGGGGCTGAAAGGTGGCAGCTGAGATTTAAGTCAGGTGAATGCAGCTTACTACACTTGAACTAATGCAGCTTTGGTAAGAAGCATCAGCTGGAGTGGATAAGAACTCATATCAAAAGAACAAGAAAATGACCTAGACCACCTGGAGCAGAGTGAGAAGGAAGTGGAAGGAGTAAACAGAATGCTGGAGTGTATCCTCAGGAGGGAGACTGTGAAAGCAAGGAGGTAATACTTCCACTCTACCATGGCTTGTGCTGGTCACGCCTTCAGAAATTTCAGTAGTTCTGGAGATCATACAGACAAAAGAATTTCAGGCTCCAGGATGACATCTAGAAGAAGCCCACCAGAAGGTTGCATGGGAAAAAGGAGAAGAGGTTCTCACGTTCGCTTCTTGGCTGGAGCGCCTTCTGTGTGGAGTCTGCATGTCCACCCCGCGGTCAAGTGGCATTCGAAAGATATGCGTAAATGGGCATGCCTTCTTTGAAGGTTGGGCATCAGGCTGGCACCTTGGCACCGTAAAAATCTACTACCAATCATTAGCGGACCAGAGTTCTGCTGCGGCGACCCCTAACCAGGAAAAGCTGAAAGAAGAAGAACATTAGAGGAGACCAGCATAAACATGGAAAATTAATTTGGATTCACAAGACAATGTCAGGGAGATGAAAACGGGGGAATTCACCCTGAAAAGGATGGAGAGCAATCAGAGCAAGAGGCACAGTCTACAGATTGTAGGGGTCAACAGCCCCCGGAATAAGTGAAAGTATTGCTTCATGGAGAGGATTATGGACCCATGAATGGACTACCAGAGATGGTGTTGGGGGGGTGTGTGAAATTGATGGAGATATTCAAAAGGGAATAGGACAGCTGCTGAAGAATGGGGAGGAAGATGACGAAGTGAAGATTGTATGATGAACATAGATAAACGGCAGACTAGATAGGCTTATTTTTTTCTTCGGCCATCAAGCAAAAGTAATGTGAAATATATAAATATATATATGTATAGACAGCTTAATGTAACCAAGCAACCAAAACATTTTTGGGAGGTGGTAGGAATCTGTAGAGGTGAGAGAAAACCACCACTTACAGAAAGATCATACAACTCAAGGAGAAGATAAGTCATAAGTGAGGAGATGTGAAGTAGAGAGCTTAATATTTATTAACCAAACATTTTGTTTGGATTTTTTATATTTAGTTTAATGTTTTGTGTATTCACTGTAGACCATACTACCCTTTTTAAAACATTTAACTAACTATTAATATGACCAAAAGAGAATGAATTTATTACTGGTTGCTATATATTCTCTAATAAAAAGTGGACCTATCTTTCATGTGTCAGAAAGCATATGGTGTAACTTAGTAATAAAGAGGGTTATATAACCAGGTCTCCAATCATAACCATGTTGTTATGTATCTGGGGGATGCTAAGCAATTCACCTCAAGAGCAAAGTTCAAGAGCTCAATCTTGGCATCATTGTTAAGGACAAATAATAATGGGTTATGGTCACTGATATGTGATCATAACTCTTTGCAGCACATAGAGTATTATCTTTTCCATGTATCACCTATTACAAAAAAAAGGAAAGCCAAAGTGTTTTACCGGCTTTGAAAGGTAAAAATCAGGGACAGTTTTTTTTAAATATTACCCTAATTTAAAACAGTAACTTACAGATTAATGTCATTAAACCTCAGTAGACATAGGAAGACAAATATTAAGGGACCCAGGGGAAGTCCCTTCCCTTATACCCAAAAATCCCAGTGCTTTTGGGCTGTGTAACACTTGTTATTGCATTTACTGCATTTTAAATCTGATTGAACATTTGAAAATAGATGTATCCAGATGAAATTTTAGTCATTAAGAAACTGTGTCACAAGCAAATAACTTAAACTGTCCCTAGTAAAGAATATCATAGGGATTAAAAAAAAAACAAGTTTATTCCCACTTTGGGATTTTTAATATAAAGCATTTAATTATCTGTTTTTTTTTGTAATGACATAATTTATAGATTTGATAAAAAAGCCACATTTAATTGCATATTTTATATTTTTAATACAGAGCATTCAATTATCTGCTTTTTTTGTAATTACATAATTTATAGATTTGATAAAGAAGCCACATTTAACTGCATATAACACGCCCATCTGAGGAGGAATTATTCATTTTTTTTTACTAAAAGCTGTGCTTTTTCATGGTAACAGCTTGACAACTCATTTAACCGTCTTGCTTTTATTTATGCTGTACTGTGTATCATAACATTTAGCTGAAAATCTCAATAAAAAGTTTCTGAGCCTTTTTTTAGCTTTTTGATAAAATTACTATAGCCGAATAAGCACAATGAATTTTGACCCGTCAGGTTTCATGACTCTTTTTATCCAGTGAATAACTAAGGAATAACATGCAACACTTGTGTAGGTTGTAATGCCATCAAACCTTAAGGTGTGCTGTGAGGCATGAGGTAAAGTCAAGTGCCTTACAATCCATGAAGGATGACAGTACTGCCTGATGAAGCATGCAGGGATTCTTCTTCTTGTCATAAACTGGAGCCATGGCCTTAAAATAAAAACGTACTTTACCAAGCTAAAGCAAGGTAATGGTAACAATGTCACAGGGAAGGGCCATTCAGATTTCTTGCTGTGTGGTTTATAACAAGGGCTTGTGAATTTACTTTAAGAGAAAAACTGTTACTATACTAATACAGCCACAAAAATCAGGTTTTAAAGAAACTGCCAAATTCACCAGGAATCAAAATAATTTGCTTGGTCACCACATGGTAGTTTTGGTTCAAAAATAATTAAATCCTGATCTACAGAGCCTTTAGCTTTGGTAGATAAAGGGTTTTTAATCAGTTGTCTGACACTATAAAAACAAAATGTAAGGGTGGATTTGGGAAATGGTTAATGCACTACTTTTTATTCATGCTGATTGTGTTATTTGTTTACCAGTATATATTCTGACATTTGTTTAACCAAAGGTGTATGTCTGGGAAGTTAAGTTCTGAGTGGAGTTTCAGGGAGAAGCCTTCAAAGGAAGTAAAGAAATTACTGAAATATACACTGATAGATTCATAGTACTTCAATAACAGAGAAAGATCACAAATTACCTCAAGTTTATACAAAAGCCAAGAACATGATACTGCTGAATAAATATAGATCCAATCTAGATTCACTAACTAATGATAACTAGTACAAATGGATTCAAGTTTATAATGGGAATGCAATGACCATTAAGCTTGACAAAGCCATCATTCAATGTATAGCCATTTATTATCTGAGCTATTTAATTGCTAGACGTTATATACAGGAATAAAGTTGGCAACAGGAGGGTGAAGTACTACATAGGTGATACCACAATTGCAAATCCATTTCCTCTGGAAATGACCTGTTACTGAAGTATTAAATGTTATTCTATTATAAATGCTGCATATGCTAGGAAGAATCTTACCAGGTATATTGTAACATTTTAGTGTACAAGTCATTAAAGAATGGAGTATACATATGTGTGTGTGTGTGTGTGTGTGTGCACATATATATATATATATATATATATATATACACACACACACACACACACACATATATGTGTGTGTGTGTGTATATATATATATATATATATATATATATATATATATATATATATATATATACACACACACACACACACACACACACACACACACACACACACACACACACACACACACACACACACACACACACACACACGTGCACACTAGCTTGTAGGTGTGTGACTGGAAAAAGATAGATACCAAGAAAGTACAAATATTGGAAACAATGGGCAATCATAGTGGTGCAGCGGTTAGTGTTGTCGCCTCACAGCAACAGGTTCTCCAGTTAGATTCTTGCTGGGGTGCTTTCTGTGCAGTCTGCATATCCTCCCTGTGGTCACATGGATTTCCTCTGGGTGTTCTGGTTTCCTCCCACATTGCAAAGACATGCAGTAGGTGGAATGGACTCACTAAATTGGCTGTAGGTGTGAGTATGTGTGTGTGAGTGAGTGGTAAAGATGAACTTCCTCTGCAGGACTAGCCACCTAGTGGTGTGAACCTTGACTCGAGATGATTGTAACTGTTGAAGTGACACCCCAACCCCATGTGCAAAATGGGAAAAAGGGTTTGTGGATGGATAGCAAGGAAAAGAATCCTAACAAAAAGGTACAGCTAATGAGTTATTAGACACAAGGATGTGGGAGAATGAGATATAGATTTGTTTATATATTCTTATGTAAGATACTGAGTATACATTTCATTTTATAAACTGGATCAGGAAGACAATGGTTACAATTACTTTTAACTGAAGTCCAATGACTGATGAATGAGTTTGGTATTGTGGCACCTTTGGCAGCAATGCCTTGGCCAGATGCATGTAAAGAAGGGCTGGATTAAGTAAAGCAGCTACTACTGAAATATGCTTGGGGCATATCTGGAAATAAAAGGTCCTCTCATTACACAGCATCAGAAGCTGATACAGAACATGTCAGTCAAGTCACATCTATATAATGTGATTACAGTGGTTCAGTATCTTGCAAGCCATTTGTATTGGTCAGGATAAGTGACATGGCTAGCCCAGAGGTGAACATCTCTTAGGAATTTATTAGTCTGGTCTCAATGGGCATGAACCAGGAAAGTCACTTACATTGCTTAGACTGTCATGGAACAGTTATTTAGTGCTCCATTCATTTTTGTAGAGAATTGAATCAGAAAAGGGATCAAAGAGAAATTACATACATTTATGTATATTTCATTGGTGGATAATAAGATCTACTTTCAGGCTGTTAATGATCTTAAAATGGAGGCCGAGGCATTGAAGAAGATCCATTTGCAGTAGTTACTGATTAAAATTATGGACATAACTCATTAAAATGGGAATGTGATCCTGTCTAAACTCATAAACCTTTACAAATGAGAGAAATACATTGATCAGAGCATTACACAGATATACTTTCTTGGATTGGGTTGCTGCAAAGAGACTTCTTCTTCTTTTGGCTGCTCCCGTCAGGGGTCGCCACAGCAGATCAACTGTTTCCATTTCTTCCTGTCCTCTGCATCTTGCTCTGTCACACCAACCGCCTGCATGTCCTCTCTCACCACATCCATAAACCTTATCTTAGGCCTTCCTCTTTTCCTGTTACCTGGCAGCTTCATCCTTAGCATCTTTTTCCCAATATACTCTGCATCCCTCCTCAGCACATGTCCAAACCAATGTAATCCTGCCTCTCTGGCTTTGCCTCCAACCTTCCAACCTGGGCTGACCCTCTAATATACTTATTCCTAATCCTGTCCACCCTCGTCACACCCAGTGCAAATCTTAACATCTTCAACTCTGCCACGTCAAGCTCTGACTCCTGCCTTTTTGTCAATGCCACTGTCTCCAACCCGTATAACATAGCTGGTCTGACTACCCTCTTGTAGATCTTCCCTTTCACTCTTACTGGTACTCATCTGTCACAAATCACTCCTGACACTCTTCTCCACCCACTCCATCCTGCCTGTACTCTCTTCTTCACCTCTCTTCCACACTCACCATTACTCTGAACTGTTGATCCCAAGTACTTAAACTCATTCACCTTCACCACCTCTATTCCCTGCATCCTCACCATTCCTCTGTCCTCCCTCTCATTCACACACATATATTCTGTCTTAGTCCTGCTGACCTTCATTCCTCTTCACTCTAGAGCATATATCCACCTCTCCAGGGTCTCCTCCACCTGTTCCCTACTCTCACTACAGATAACAATGTCATCTGCAAACATCATAGTCCACGGGGACTCCTGTCTGATCTCGTCTGTCAACCTGTCCATCACCATTTCAAATAAGAAAGTGCTTAGAGCTGATCCTTGATGTAATCCCACCTCCACCTTAAACACATCCGTCACTCCCACCGCAGACCTCACCGCTGTCACACTACCCTCGTACATATCCTGTACCACTCTTACATACTTCTCTGACACTCCCGACTTCCTCATACAATACCACAACTCCTCTCTAGGCACCCTGTCATATGCTTTCTCTAAATCCACAAAGACACGATGCAATTCCTTCTGACCTTCTCTGTACTTCTCCATCAACACTCTCAGAGCAAACATCGCATCTGCAGTGCTCTTTCCTGGCATGAAACCATACTGCTGATCACTAATCATCATATCCCTTCTTAACCTAGGTTCCACTACTCTTTCCTATAATTTCATGCTGTGACTGATCAGTTTAATCCCTCTGTAGTTACTACAGCTCTGCACATCACCCTTATTCTTAAAAATCGGTACCAAAGCACTTTTTCTCCATTCCTCAGGCATCCTCTCACTTTCCAAGATTTCATTAAACAATCTAGTTAAAAACTCCACTGCCATTTCACCTAAACACCTCTATGCTTCCACAGGTATGTCATCTGGACCAACAGCCTTTCCGTTCTTCATCCTCTTCATAGCTATCAATACTTCCTCCTTGCTAATCCACTGCACTTCATGATTCACTATCCGCACATCATCCAACCTTCTCTCCCTCTCATTCTCTTCATTCATCAACCCCTCAAAGTACCTTTCCATCTGCTCAACACACTCTCCTCACTTGTGAGTACGTTGCTGCAAAGAGTAATGTGCAAAAAAGATCAGTCTTTGTGATTGCTTAGTCGATTGCAAATGGTTGTACAGATAAATCACTGACACTCATTTAACCTAAAGAAAAAAATCAAACTTACCATTGCTGAAAAGTCTGTTACAATACCCATCAGTAAACCATTTATAAAAAGAAAACTAAAACAAAAAAAAATCACTATCTTGCAGACATAATTTGTCTGAATTGTGGTACTACAAGGGAAAAGATGTTTAGTACCATAATGTTTAGGGTCTTGGTTGGGGCAGAGATGAGGCTTGGCTAAGTGTTAGCATAGTTAAGTACTAAATGCATACTTACCACAATCCTGCCACCACACAGACTGCACAACTTACCTTAGGAAACCCTCTTGTGTAACACTACTACTACACAACACATACCACATACAATAGCACACATTGACAACACTAAGTTGGTCACCTAACGTCTTATGCTTTTACATTATCCCTAACTTACAAAGGCTTGCAAATTGTCTTCCACCACTAATGCCTAAGCTTTTGAAATAAAGAAATGTTTTGTCATTTAGATCCTAAACTTACTCCTACCTTACCCAAATGCAAACGATGAATTTTCCAAGCATTTTACTCTGTCAATGAAGTGTCAGTTTTGTACCAATATGTATTTGTGAGTGAGTGTGTGTGTGTGTGTGTGTGTGTGTGTGTGTGTATGTATATATATATATATATATATATATATATATATAGAGAGAGAGAGAGAGAGAGAGAAGCAACACATGCACAGACAGTTACCTGACCTTTCAATTCACTGCAGTTGTAATACTGCCACCAGAGATCTCACTGGTGATAAAGGAAATATGACTCTGCAAACTTCAAGGCTGAGCTGCTTGCTTGTTCTTAAAAAGGTAGATGGTATTCTTAACAGACAAGCATACATGACATTATAAGAATAATTTAATGAAGCTTTTATTTAAATATATCATATAGTGACTATGGTAATCCCTGGGATTTAGAAAGACATTACCACTGGGCAAAGCTATACAAGAGCTAAGTGCAATGACATTTAGTTTAAATAAATACCTAGCAGCATCAGCCCCATTCTATGAAACACAGAAAGCTTAAAAAAAAACAAAACACCATTTGAGTCACATAGACCTTCACTAGTACTACCTTCTTTCAGAATCCTAGTAACTGTTTCTTATGTATACTATAGGTTTGCACAGCCATTTCAGTGGATTTATATGCCAAGTGCAGTATGTTCAGTACCCGTTACAAGAAGATGCTTTTGTTCACTAAAGGGATTGCAGCATGTATTCAGAATATATTGGTACTGAGTTGTCAAACTACCATTATGTAAGAAACAGTGTGTGTGTGTGTGTGTGTGTGTGCACATGTTTGTATGGATCTATGTCAGATAATCAAGTTTTCAGAAACTTGAAAGTCATATGGATGAGACCATATGATTGATCATCAAAAACAAAAAAAACCCACAAAAACCTACTTTTTTACATTTATGAAGGGTGCAAGCTCGCACACACCCTGCAATTTGTATATACCAACGTTGAGATCACACTGTAGTGAAGAAAAGGGTACATTTCTTAGTCTTTGCTGTACCGTGACTGCCATTCAAAAGCTTAGAGTTTTCAAAAACTCCGACCATATGCGTTTTGAGTTTCTGAAAACTAGATCAACTGATAGGGATCTGTTTGTGTATTATATATATATATATATATATATATATATATATATATATATATATATATATATTCATAGGTATGTACTAGGCTAATAGCCCTGGAGCCTTTACAAACCCTGCCTATAGGATTACCTTGACATGATGTCAGCCAACCTTAGTTCCCAGTGCCTTTGTCGAGTAGAGCCACTGGAGTGATCCCCAGGGTGAATTTTCTATTTTCCATCCACTCATCAAGAGTTCTCTTGAACAGGGCCAGTGAGGTACTCTGCTTGACATGTACTGTAAGTCTATTCCATAGCATGGGCAGTCTCTGGGTTATGAACCTGTCCCTCCAGCATGTTTTGTTTATTGTGGTAATGAGGTTGAGGTCTCTGGAGTGTGTGGTGTGGGGGATTGGGAATTCTTTAGATGTAGCATTAATAACAGAGCTGGGTCAGACATCGCTTTGTAAGTCAAGCCGAGAACACCTCTAAGTAGGCGATATGAGACAGAAAAGTTGGAGCTTTTTGAGTCTGTCCATATAGGACAAGTGTTTAAGGCCTAGGATCCTCTTTGGGAGGTACTTTTGTGGCCTCTCCAGTTGTTGCAGGTGTCTAGTGAAGGATATGCCAAATGTGGTATTGTACTCAATGATTGGCCTAATGAGGGAAGAGTAGAGGGAGACAATGACCTCTTTCTTCCTGGATGCAAAACCCTTAATAATGAGATGTGCCACATAAAAAGACTTTCTAACCACAATGGCAACGTGGTGGTCAGAAGAGAGGTTGCTGTCAACCTGTGCTCCCAGATCTCTTATAATGCCTCCTGTGTTCAGTGGACTATCATCAATGTGGTAATTCATGAGAACTGGGTTTTTCCCAAAGGGGATGATGACACATTTTTTGGCATTGAGCTTAAGGCCATGGTTCTGACACCTGTCGTTTTACTCAGTGAGGCCTTTTGTGGGATGTCAACATCACTTGGGGAGTTAATAACAGCTCCCAACTTGCAATCATCTGCAAACTTTGTCAGCCAGAGTCCCTTCTTGTTGGCCTGGACTTCAGAGAAGTAGATACAAAACAGGAGAGGACCCAGAACCGAACCCTGTGGGACTCCACTCGTGACTGGTCTGCAGTCCAACTTGGAGTCAGCTACTTTCAAACTCTGGGTTCTGTGAGCCAGTTTGCAACCCACCTAGTGATATAGGGGTTGATACCTAACTTAGTGAGTTTTGCTATGATTCCTGAGTGGGGAATGGTATCAAATGCCTTGGCCAGATCAAGGTAGGCTGTATGAACCACCTTGTCTTCATCCAAAGCTCTGGTGACTGACTCAAAGAAGTCAACCAAGTTGAGCAGGCATGATCTACCCTCCACAAAACCAAACTGTGTAGGATCCAGAGTTTGGAGATTCCCTATATATTTGTTTATTAGGTCCATGATGATTTGTTCCATAGCTTTGCATATCAGACTCATCAGGCTAATGGGGCGATAGTTCCTAGGGTTTGTAGTCACTCCTCCTTTGTGGATAGGGATGACTGTAGCAGTGCACCATTTAGTGGGGACAAAGCCTGAGGTGAGGCTGTGATAGAACAGGGCATACAGGTGAGGTGCCAGTTCACTCTGTAGTTCATGTAGAACACAGCCAGGGATATTGTCACATCCCATAGAAGCTGTATTCCTGGCCTTGGACAGTGCTGTTTTAACCTGTGCAGCAGTAATACTGGGTGCCTGGCAATCTACAGGTATTGGTGATTGGTCTTTTAGGAGGGGAGAGAGGGGTAAAGTTGGCACTGAATCTGTCAGCCAGTATATTGACAATATCTGTTGACTCTGTATAGGAGGTACCACTGTGCAGTAGCTCAGAGCAAATCTGGGTATTGCCATGTAGATTCTTTACATAATTACAGAAGGTCTTGTGGTTGTCTTTACTGTCTGCTGCAATTCTGTTTTCATAGCTAGCTTTAAAGGATTTGATGAGGGATCCCAACTTTTTGTTGAGTGTGATAAGGGAGTTTTTCCAGTCTTGGGACTTTACCTTATTCCACATCAGGTTCCTCCTTCTGTTGCAGAGTTTGTTTATGGCAGGGGATCACCAGATTGGCCTCCTTTTTTGGAGAAGAGTGACTTGTTCTATTGGGTATGGCAAGATCGATGAATTTGTGTATGTGTTCGTACAGTGCATTGGTGTATGACTTTGCGGTCATGCAACTATTCTTCATTTGCATGGGTGCCATGAAGTTAGCCACCTCTGTTTTTAGAAGCCCAAAGTTAGCTTTGGAGAAGTTTTTCATAGTGCTTACCTTTGTGGGAAAGGTGGGGTGGAAGGGATATGGATTTTCAAGGTGATTAGTTTGTGGTCACATCTAACCAAGGAGGAGTTGACTACTGGTGTAGAGCAGCAGTCACCCATGTTAGTAATGACCAGGTCAAGGATGTTGCTACCTCTAGTGGGAGTAAGAACAAGCTGGTTCAGGGCATTGGAATTAATGAATTCCATGAAACATTGGGCAAGTGTATTGGTACATGAGTAGTTTTCCCAGTTAATGGAGGGGTAGTAGAAGTCACCCAGTATGAAAGTGTTAGGTTGACCCTAATATTCCCCAGGGTGCTTAGGAACGTGGAGTGAGAGTCTTGGGACATTGTTGGGGACCTATAGCAGGCTATGACCTGAATCGGTGTCTTATCCAATGTTAGCTGCATCTGAAGTATCTCCGATGATTTATGTTGGGCTACCAGTCTAGTGGTGTGCACATCTTTTATGAATATGGAAACACCACCGTCTTTGGAGCTTCGGTTCAAGTTCTGGGGCTGAAAGGTGTGGAATGAGTTATAGCCTGGTAGTGCAGGGGTGTTTTCTGCTGCCTTGAACCAGGTCTGCATTACAGCACAAATGTTGATGCTCTCCATTTTAAGGAGTACTTCAAGTGAGTGCATTTTGAGACTTAGGCTTCTAGCGTTGAGCAGCATGACCCTCATATTGCATTTGTTTGTAGCTCTTACAGTGGTAATTTGGTCTTTGCAACACCACCTAAAAAAGGCACTACAGGGTTGGCAAAAGCCTTGGCCAGTATCTGAAAGCCCAGGGGTGACAGATGCAGGCTATCTCCGGCAAAGCATCGAGGTCTGTCAATCATGTCATCTCAGGCAGATAGATACTGGATCCCCTTAGAATGACACCAGAAATTTAGCCAGTTGTTGAAATCAATCATTTTCTGCTTGTACTGTGATATCATTATAGATGATGGAAGGATGCTGCTTAGGGCTAGGGTCATTCCCGCATGGGCTACATAATCCGAGAGCTCCTCCATGTCTCTTTTCATGTAGTCCAGGGAGGTACATCTCAGGTCATTCACACCCACATGTACAATGACAGACTCATATTTGTACCTGTTGTCGTGGGACCTGAGTGTATGCAATATGTGGTGGATCCTGGTGCCTGACAGGCAGCTAACTGTTACATTCTCCTTATTCAACCTAGTCAGTGAGACATCAGTGTGCCTCACTATTGAGTCACCAATGACTAGTATGTTGGGCATGCTGTTTTGCCTTAGGGGCTTTGGTTGAGTGGCACACAGTTTAGGAGAGTTGTGTCTCTCATGATTAGTGTTGTGTTGTGGTGGTTGAGTGCATTTCTGCCTTGGAGATCTCTGCTGTTTGGGTAGATTTTTATTGTGAGCCTCAGCAAAGGTGGGTGTATGGTTTGTGTTTTTATGTGAAGGCAGTGCTAGTCTGTGTTCTGGAGTGCTATGTGTTCCATGTGGTGCAGTGCAAGTGCTGACCTTCTCCTCTTGACCAGCTATTCCAGTCTTGGCTGGAGAGTGCTTGGCTTCCAGTTTGGATATATAAGTGCATCTCTCGCAAGTCTGAGTGTTGGGAGGTAGGAGGAGGGGGTTGTCAGTGTACATGAGGCAGTTGCTACATTGCCTCAGGATGGCCAGGTTCACCAGGTTAATAGGAGAAAGTACAGGGAAATTACCTTCAGGCATGCCTGGAGGGGTGGGCATTAATAATAAGTACTGGAGCTGTTTCCTTATAGAACGTTTAGTGTTGGTAGCACTTGTGTGTGCTACAATAACTGCTAAAAGAAGTCTAGTAAAGTGCTAAACTAATAAGCTAGTAAAATGTAGAAGATGATAAAACTAACAGATCTAAGGGAAAAACTGAAGAGTAGACTTTGGCACTGCTCAGAAGCTTACAAACAGTTCTGGATACAGTAAATCTGTATCTGGACTAGACTTGTTACAAGAAAGATGGGGAAAGTGCAAACATGGGCTTTTAAACCAGAAAGGTGAAAGAGATGGAAAAAACTGCCCAAACGGCCAAAAGTTACAATTTCAGGGCCAGAAACCACTTCTCTTGTGGTTGATAGGCTACCTAGTGCTTAACACTCAAACTGATAAGCTAGAAGGCTTCCCTGTAACACAGAAAGGCTTGGGGATGCTCAGAAGCTTACAAACAGTCCTGGTTACAGCAAATCTGTACCTGGACTAGACTAGTTACAAAAAGGTGGGAAACAAGAGCAAATGTGGGCTTTTAAACCAGAAAGTTGAAATAGATGGAAAAACTTCTCAAACGGTCAATAAACTACAATTTCTGAGCCAGAAACTACTCCTCTTGTGGTAGATAGGCTATCTAGTGCTTACCACTCCCACTGATAAGCTAGAAGGCTTCCCTCCATCACAGAAAGGCTTGGGGGTTTCAGAAGCTTACCAACAGTCATGGATACAGCAAATCTGTGTCTGGACCAGACTAGTTACAGACAAGGCAGGAAACAAACTTAGAATTCTTTTTTCAGAAAGCAGATAAAACAGCACTAAAAACACTTGAAAGTGCAGTGCAAGCTAGCACACGAGTGTGTAGCAGTATTAAAACAAATACAGTTTAAATAAATGCAATTTATTAAAAATATATTCTGAACTGAATTCAATTGTTGCTTTATTCAACTCTGAACAGTTAAAAAGAGCAAAAAATATATACTTATCAGCTGAGAAACAGACTCAGTCAGAACACAAGGAGATTTTTTTTTCAGTAAAGTGCAAAGGGAGAAAGGAGGAGCAGAAGATAATTCAAGGTTAAGAACCTAAGTGGGTTGGCCTTCTCAAATGTTCTCTCTGTATTAGGCAGAAAGAACACTAGACTGGCAGGAGTGTCCCAGATTAAATGTACAGTAGGGGCGGGCAACTGCAAAGCCACCAACAATAACACCACAGAAATACAATGGGTGGGACGGAAAAAAACTGTTTCAGAACAGATCAGAGAAAAAAAAATATATATATATATATATATATATATATATATATATATATATATAAAATTATATGCCAGCAAATATATATAATTCAGTCAAGCAAAAAGTGCCAAAAATATACTTATTAGTTTGTTTGAGAAGCACTCCAGTCAGAACAGAAGCAGATTCTAAATGGTGTGCAGGAATTTACTAACAGGGAACTATTTTTAAATCAGCAAGCCTTGAAACAATCAGATAACACAAAAGCTACTAGACCAAGTTATACCAACTTTAAGAACGTCACAGGAATAGGGGGTAACCAGTTTCAGTACAGATCAGAGAACAGAAAAGTATATATATAATTATATGCCAGCAAATATATATAATTCAGTCAAGCAGTCTTCCAGGATTCTAGCATTTAGACTTGATTTTGGGAAGTTCGTGTACACAGGCATTTGATTTACACACACACACACACACACATATATATATATATATATATATATATATATATATATATATATATATATACATAAACACATATATTTACATATCTATATAGATAGATAGCTATAAACGTTACCTTTTCAGTCATTGGAAAAAGTGCACCATAAACATTTCCATACAACAAGGGACAAAGAGTTGAGTGAATTTTAACATGAAAGTATTTAAGTCCTTAAGGGTGAAATAACACCAAGTGTTTCTAAATCACATTTATTTGCATTTACTTAATTACTTAAAAAAAAAAAAATATATATATATATATATATATATATATATATATATATATATATCTATATATATAAAGAAAACTGAAGACAGCAAACACTGCATAAACATGTGTTAGTATTGAAATCTGTTTTGTAATACAACCCAGGCATTTTTTAAAATGCCTAAAAATGTCAGCACAAAAGTTGGATATAGTGGTATGTTAGTAGGTGTGTCACTAGTAAAGACGCATGTTCTTAGAAATGTAATGTCACAGTAATGTATATGAATTTTTTACTGCAGCATAGTTGTCTGGACAGAATATGCTCCCAAAACAGATAACACCTAATCTACAAAATAAAACACTTGGTTGTAATGAGTATTCATTGCTATAATTTCTGAAGTTAGAACTAAAGTAATTTTGTCACAATTGTAAAATTTTTGACACATAAAAGACAACTACCTGCTTACCACACCTATCTCTCCAGCATGTTCTGTTTATGTCACATGTGAAGTTCATATCCCAGGATTTAATGTTTCTTGCATTGTTTGCTTCATGCATGTAAAACAGAGCCATCAGGGATGAGACTGAGGAAGGCCTGTAAACCAGGCAAATACCCTTTCGCAGAAGTCTGCAGGAGACTAAGTACAGAAACAGAGCTTTTAGGTGATCAGTGCAGAACAAGATACGTTGGTGAGTACCAGATCCTGTATGTTTGATTCTCTAGTTGGAACATGCACTGTCTGTTCCATGGTGTTTGTGTTAAAGTCCAGGAAGGTTTGTGCCTGTGAGTATGAGGTAGTACAAGTTTCCCAATCTATAGACAGGTAGTTAAAGTCATCCACGAATAGGGTGTTTGGTTGGATGGTGACAGCATGTAGTAGGTTTAGATAAGACTCATGATTCTCTATGGGCATAGAGGTGACCTGAAGCTGGCCATGATATGGTGAGGCACCTTATCTATGGTGACTTTGCCTGTGGATGAGCACCATGGTATCATTCTGTTTTACCAACCTGGAGGTCTGCTTGTTGCTAATGTAGATTGAAACCCCTCTGCCTTCAGCCACAGACTCTGCTATTGTTGGTCTAAATGTGTGGAAGGCACTGTAACCTTACATTGCTACAGAACTTTCTATTGCTTTAAACCAAGTCATGACCAAGACAGACAAGTCTAAATTTTCCAAACTGAGGAGGACCTGAACGTTTTGAAGTTTTTTATTTAGGCTCCTGGTACTGAGCAGTAACACCTTAAGGCTGCTTGTAGACTTTTTAACTTTTACCAGTGTTGTCTTTCTGGCACTGCCTAAAAAAGGCTCTAAAGGAGGTGGGGTGGGTGGGTAAAGTTTTAGCCAATATCTGTAAGCCTCTGGCGGACAAGTGCAGCCTATCCTTAGCAAAGCAATGTGGTCTGTTGAACAAGTTCTTTAATGTTGACAGATATCCTCTTGGAGTGGCACCAGAAATGAAAGTCAATTATGAAAATCAGTGACGTTATGTTTATACTATGGCATCATCCATGGTGAAGATAGAAAGCTGCTCAGTGTAAGGCTCAAACCCATCTGTGGCACATTTTCTGAGAGATCCGTTATTTCTCTTTCCATATAGATGAGTGAGGTATGTCTCAAGAAATTTACATCCACATGGACTATGATAGAATCATACTGGCACCGGCGGTGTAGTGACTTGAATGCGTGCATGATATTGCATATCCTGGCTCTAGACAGGCAAGTAACTGTTATCTTCTCCTTGTTCAGCCTGATGAGAGGATATTGCAGTCCTGGCTCCAGACAGGCAACTAATTGTTATCTTCTCCTTGTCTAACCTGCTGAGTGGGGCATCTGTGCATCACACAATGGAGTCCCCACATGACAATAGTTTTAGGTAAAATATATGCTTGCCTTATGGGCTTTGCTCTTGGGGGACCACTGCATGCAGGCTTATGTTAGATTATTGGTGCTGCTTTTGGCATATGTTTTAGTGATTGCTGAGGCTTTGGAAGTCTCTGAGATTTGGGAAGGTGCCTAAGCATAAGGCAATCTGTGTGTGAGAGATCTATTGTGGGTATTCTTAAAAATTCTGTATGCAAGATTTTTGCCTCCAAGTAAGTCGTGTAGTTACACATCTTGCATACTGTTTTATTTTCTTTAATGATTAACTAGTCTACGAACAGGAGACAATTGCAACATTGCCTTAGTATGCCCAAATCTACAATGCTGGCCATAGAGACATTAAGAATTTGCATATCCATGTTGTCCAGCTCTGTAATAAGGTGGGTTGTTTAGGATTAAGGATTGGGTATTAACAGGGGTCTCATAGGGCAGTTTCTATGATGATATACAGTTATATGGATGAGACATTAAACTGAGATCCCATCTGCCACATTTGGTGGTAGTATCGGTGGACATAAAAGATCCCACATCACTTGTCAAAAAAACAGAGACGGCAATGTTTCCCAGAGCCCTAACAAATTTCTCCTCAACAGTATGAATACCACCCTGGGTCTCCCCTGATAAGCGGTCACTGGCTGAATGGGTCTAATATGGTCACCAAAGGGCAAGTAAATAAACATGCTATATACAGTAAGTATAAGTATGGTAGTATTGGTCAGCAGAGAGTAGGTGTTGTGAGTAACGCAGATTTCCCATTGCAGGTAGTAAAGAGTAACAGACTTATTTAAGAAAGTTTTACTGAACATTAATAACTTAGAAATATCAACAACTACAGAGTAGTAGTAGTATTGCCTCAGGAATTAGCAAACATAGCAAGACAGAAAACTGCAAGCTGAAAATAAATACCATACACAGTAAACGAATATCCCCAGATTGGATATGGTTTCACTTATCTTGAAGCTGTCTGCTCTTAAATAGGTTATACTCATTTTTTCATGTACAATGATAATTTGCCAGTTTACTCAGTTCTGAAAATGGTGTCTTGTAATAAATACAATGTTTTCAAGTCTGAAAAATAAAGCAAATTCCTGAAATACATATAGGCTGGAATTCTTGAAAAACACTGCAGCCAGCACTACTTTAGCATGCTGCATTGCCAAATAGCACAGCACTGATGAAGTGTAATTCAGCGAAATGCTAAACTTTCATAGTGCAGCATGTCATTAGAGGCTCATTATTGTGTCTCAGAATTGAACACTGCACAGTTATAGATAACAATGCTTGTTACTCCTACAATCCCACACAACGTTGTTGAACATGCACCTACAAATGCACACATGCACAAACACACACACAGTCACATACACATCCAGACATCTCAGGTCATGTTACTACACACATACATACATAAACACACGCACACGCACACACACACACACACACACACACACACACACACACACACACACACACACACTCGCGCATGCAGTAGTCACTCGCACATGCAAACAACCAGATAGCTGCAATCATGTCCCTACATATATACAGACACGTGCGCGCACACAAAAAATACATGGAATACTTTATAGGATTTACACAGTTCCTGCTGCAGTAATGAAAGGGTGCATTCTGTTGAAAGATATACCTTGCTTTTGCTTTTCTCCCAAAACAGTGAGGAAGAGATATTCTTTGAATCTCTCTACTGCAGTATTTTGATCCTTATGAAAAGTTTTGCGGAAAAGCACATGGCTAATTAGCATTTTCCATAACACCCCCCTGACACAATACAATATCCTCAGCAGATTTTACAAAAGTGACCATTTAATTAATTTTCCAGGCCAACAAAACTTTATTCACATTGTAATCAAGAGCTGTAACATAAATGAAGCAAATCTAGCATATTGACATACTAGTGAACATACTAGTGAACATCATCACTTACAACTCACCAGGGGGTGGCTGCATTCCTATACCACTCAGCCTCTCAAGCAGCATCACTGCCTGCCCACTCATTTCCACCCTTACATTTCAGTGAGCAGCATAGACACTGCTCAATCAGACCACTGATACACCAACCATGCCAAAGAAAAGAGGGAAGCACCTGGCCAAGCAGCCTGTACCCTCCCTTTTCCCTTTACTCAGCGAAATGACCTCAAAGCTCACTAAAATACATCACAATAGGCTGCAAAAATAAGACCACAGGAATAATAAACAAATATAAGCCCAAATCACTTAAATGTCCCCCATTCCTTTCTATATCACACCTGATCCTTATCTGTAAAATCAATGTTCAGTCCCACACACACCTAAAGAATTAAGTGCCACCCTATCATTAAGAAATCTTATAGCTTTTTCAGTGGCTGAAAACTTAATTGCACTCCACCAAAGTAATGTTGGAATGATAACCAACCGTTCAATAACCAGCCCTGGAAACAAAAGTTCCTAACAGCAGTGAAAGGAGCTTACATTTATGAACTTTAACCACATCGTTACTTCCAAGATGGACAATAACAAAACAACCATGGCAGCATGTGCCGAAATGCAAAGCCCGTCTGCCAGCAGTAGCAACTGGTGTCACCTCAGGCCCCTCCTTCCATTCCAAATAACAGACCAGCTATGTGAATCAAGGTCCAAAGAATTTCCTCCTGGCATAACTGACTCCCTTTTCCCACCAAAACATGTAACGAAGGCCAATAATTAAAGTTTTCCTGTACTCTGAAAAAACAAACAAACAAATAAAAAGCAAACAAACAACAATTAGCCACTAAGTAGAAACCTCCCTCACCAACCTGGACATCAATGTCCACACTGGCTTCAGTCTGATTACCTTATATAACTACTAAAGGCTTTAGACACCAGCACGGTGAACTCCCCACCACTACCTAATCCGTAACCTTGACAGTCCATCAGGAATGCGAAGAATATCTGCCTTCCACTAGTCTGTTATACTTCAAAAGCTTGAGTATGTGCCTCCCAAAAGTTTGTTATACCTCAAGCCAGAATATCTGCCTCCCACAAGTCTGTTATGCTTCAAAACCTGAATAGCTGCCACTCACAAGTCTGCTGTACTTCAAAACCTGAATATCTGCCACCCACTAGTCTGTTACACTTCAAAACCTGAATATCTGCCACCCACAAGTCTGTTATACTTCAAAACCTGAATATCTGCCAACCACAAGTCTGCTGTACTTCAAAACCTGAATATCTGCCACCCACTAGTCTGTTACACTTTAAAGCCTGAATATCTGACTCCCAGAAGTCTTTTATACTTCAAAGCCTGAATATCGGACTCCCACGTCTGCTGTACTTCAAAGCCTGAATATCTGACTCCCACAAGTCTGTTATACTTCAAAGCCTGAATATCTGACTCCCACAAGTCTTTTATACTTCAAAGCCTGAACATCTGACTCCCACAAGTCTTTTATACTTCAAAACCTGAATATCTTCCTTTCACAACTATGTTTTACTTCAAAGCCTTCTTCCAAACCACATCAAACTGTCTATGCTATTCCAGAATGCCAGTGCCAAAGGGAACCAACCCCTCCAACATTTACCTTAAATACAATATCCCCACCAAAAATTAACATTCTAACCTACCTCCTTTACACCTCTGTACTTAGCGACTTGTTAATGTACCCTTAACTTCTTTTCCCCAGGAGGATCTAATGGGCAATAATTTCTGCCCTCATAAAGGACAGACCTTTAATCTCTGCAGTTCTGGACTGCTGCATTTGCATAAAAACCTTTTGTAGTGAGATTAGTGTACTGCTAAACTACTGGAGCTTTCTTAGCAATATAGCACTATGGCAGTCTGAATCGCTTTGGATAATGCACCGAGCACTAGCAGTCTTGATACAAACAGGATTGTGCCGTGTGCTACACATTTCTAAATCCCAGCCAAAGTCACTATTTATGTTCTGTTCTATGACTTAAACAGATATTTCTTTTTTTCTCCACATTAGGTTACTTTGAATGGAAACAGGATCTTTGATCCCAGCATTTCACCCATTTTGTTACTTAATCCTTTGCTGTAGTCTTAAAGCATTATTTTCGGTACATACATTGCTAGAGAACCACTTATAACTTAATACAATCTTCTAACATCATGTATAGATCAACAGTGTGACTATGTAAATCAAATGAGAGAAAGGTAATAAACGTAATTCAAAAATTGTACATGTAAGTTTGCTCACAAAGATGATCTCAGTTTTGCAGGAATTAATAATGCACTGCATAGATAATTGTCTTATTGTCAAGTAAGCATGTGTCATTTAACACTTATATTTATATTGAGGGATGTTTAAGTGACTGCAAACCAGAACCACTCACACTTATTTCGTTATCAATTAAAACAGTTCTAAAACATGGGATGAATCACAGCCAGAATAATATATCATCAAACCACAGTGGCAGAAAGAAACATGATGAGGTGATAAGGTTATACATACACACATAAAAAAAAAAAAAAAAAAAAAAAAAAAAAAAACCTTAAAAAATTTATTGCAAATAAAGATGGAAACAGATGCAGAGTAAATTTACATTTCTCCTGTAGTTCCCACCCAAACAGTGTCCAGTGAAAGCTGTACTGACATTTCATTAAGTTACAAGTCAATAAAAGTTCAGCCAGATGAAAACATCACTGAACCTTCAACTCAATATTCATTTTTTTTTTTGAAAAAATCATATTTTTTGCAAGAGGCAACTTCCCAGCATTGTCCACACTCTTACTTCATTGTAGTAAAAAAAAAGTCACACAACCATGGAAAATGTTTATTAAAAGGAATTTACTGCTAATACAGTTGTAGAGAAACTACATCAACAGTGATTCACATTGAAGAACAGTGCCCAGGGAGTTTAACATCAAATGATTGAACTTGTCCTGCTGTAACCATGTTTACATTATACTTGACTAGCAGTAGAAAGAAAGCCCGATAGACTGGCCAAGTACTCCCCATTCCATGTAGCAGATTACAGAGTTCCTCTGCCTCACCCATAATACTGGTATAAGTCCTTTAACTTATATGTTGACCATCTACTAGGTTTCTGTATTGCAAATGAATAAAAAGAAATATATGTACCCAAATAACTACCCCATTTTATATCAGCATATCATAAGCTAAAGAATTATGCAGCTGCATAATCTTACATTTCTCATAAAAGTCAGGATGTGTATTGTGTGGTGAGTAACTGTCTACAGAAGTGGCAGTATGACCTTTGAGTAATCACCAAGTTGGGTTGAGGGTTGGGATAATGGTTAAGGTGTTTACCTCACAGACACACGTTACAGGTTTGATTCTCATCCTTGGTCACTGTCTGATTGTTGGACAGGCATGTAACATTCTGCAGACTGACTGCTTAGTACTTACCTATAAACAAATAAATCAGCTACATAGCAGTGTGAGTGTTGTGCCAGTCCTGTTTTTGTTGTGCCAGTCCTGTTTTGGACATCCATTTGGTAAGGAAGTGTAGAAGACATAGTGGACTTCTGATTCTTTTTATTTCTTTATTACATTGGTAATTGTCTCTTCCTGTTGCATTTTACTTGCTCTGTCAAGGTATCTGAATTTTGTTCTAAGTGGCCTTTGTGTATGTATGTGTGTGTGTATATATATATATATATATATATATATTTATATGTTTTTAAACATAAAAAAAATTCTTAACCACGTACTATCTATATGGGTATAGCACCAACTGTCAAATGGCTGCTGTATCGAAATACGTATGTTGACAATCATTTGTACATGCTCTAATGCTAATCCTAAGAACAAACAAATAATAAAGCAGTGTTTTTGAAGGGGGCAAGCCCCCCTCCCGTAATACCCTACTACTTATTTTTCCAACAACAAGGATTGTCCAGTCTCACTCAACTGCTGACCATCTGTTCTGTCGACCAAAGCATGTTAGCATAACAGATGCTGATTTTAACTTAATTGACTAGCCCTAGTACTAGCCAAGTATAATGTAAATAAGGTTGCAACAGGACAGGTTCAGCTCCTGAATGTCATATATGTGTCTGTGTATACACACACACACACACACACACACACACACACACACACACACACACACACACACACACACATATATATATGTGTGTGTATATATATATATATATATATATATATATACACACACACACACACACACACATATATATATATATATATATATATATATATATATATATATACACACACACACACACACACACACATACATATACATACACATCATATATATAGGGGCACTGACTATGGATGGATCCCCCTTTGGTTGACATATACTGAGTCAAAAAAATTTAGTTGACTACACAGATCGTCCACAGGTGTGCGAGACCAACTATCTCCAGGAAGGAAATATTCTCTTTCCCTTTACCTGGGAATTGTATGATCTCTGAGTTAGTATATGTAATTAGTGAGAGGGGTTTGCCCCCTGCAAAAATTTATGTTGTATTCGTTTTTTATCTTTGTTTTGCATGCACCAAGATTTTTGCGAAACATGCATACTAGTGTGTCGACATTTGCAAAGTCAACCTTTTGTGGATTTGTGAACAACTATTGCTTTAACACTAATGGAGGTCTAAAGGGACATGGATGTGACCCACAAGACATGGCCATGCTACCTCCCATTGTGCACAACAATGACAAGATTGGTTTATTCCCATTACAGGACTGAGGAAACAGTGACGATAGAACAGAAAGTACTGATAATGCTGTATATCTTGTAGTTTGGTTAATGTAGGTGAAGCACATGACACAGCAATGAATGTTGAGTTTGCCGTTTATTTTGACTGGATGGCTTAACAAGGGTTGCATTCTCCTTAACTTCAAACCAACATTAGAGAACTAAAGAAAATTGTTTTGCAAGATCTTAGCACCAACAAATCTCCCCATGGGATTGCAACTAATTGCCCATTTTAGCAAGATTTTTTTGATATGCATGACAAATACAAGTTTGAAACTATGACCTTGTGGATTAATAGGAATGAACACTATATAGTCAATACTAAGGATGAAAGTTATGTTTTAAACAATAAAATTAATAAAGATTTATTGTTTAATTTTTACAAGGAGTAATATAACATTTTCACAAATGTGGACAAGCAGACTAACATTATAAAAGCTAGGAAGAACAAAAAATCACCAGGGATTTAAAACAGTGCGAGTCAAATATAGCTTACTTAAAAATAATTCCTGTTCTAATGATAAATATATTAATGGAACCAATTCAGTTAATTTCCAAGGCAACCTTAGTACCCGTGATGTGCTGAATGAGATTTCCAATGTTACTGTAGATCAAAATAATGATCTACATATTTGACTGGATGACCCTTTCGAATTTCCCCCAATTTGCAGATCAGAAATGATAGTCAACAGACAGGATGAAGAGAGAGAGATAGGGTACGGAGGTATGATTACAATGAAAGAGAGCAAAACAATGGAAGGGGTCAGCACACAAGGACCAACAACAACATAAAAAGAAGCTGGAGAGGCAGACTGAGATTCTAAGTAGTACCACTGGTGTACGGAAAGCATCCAAGATTAAAATGTATTTAAGTATAGTAATATCAATAGAAATCTGAACCATTTTCTGTGTTCGCTAAGGGGTTTACATTTATCCCTTGTCAAAGACCTGATATTGCTGATTCCCTGGTTAAAATGACATTATTTACCACAAAGCTGAATTTAGTTATTGCGTTCCCAGAATCCAGTAAACAGTAGTTATTCAGTACTAAGAAGGATAAAAAGAAATGTATATTTAATCCAGTGCTACATCCTGTATTACAAGTTTTTAAGAAAGCTTGTGAAAAGAATACATATCAATGTTATAGGAGTATAAGGACATTTAACACTTTAAATTTAATGACCAGTGAAAGAGAAAGTTTGAATTCCTAGAAACATGATAAATCTATAAGATTAATGAAATCTGACAAAGGCAGGTGTGCAGTTATTTCTAATCACATGTTCTATACAGGAATTATTTTCAATATGATAAAGGATTCAGAAGTGTATTCACATGTATCTGTATTAAAGCTCAACTTTAATAACTTCAGTAAATAAAAAACTAAGTTTAAGATCAACAAATATATATATATATATATATATATATGTGTGTGTGTATGTATGTATACATACTATTTTCATGGAAATATTTACATAGATCATTTTATAACTTCATAACTGAGGTGGTGGTGCTGCGGTAGCGTTGTCACCTTACAGTAAGACGTTGTTCTGTTCGATTCTCAGCGAAAGCGTCTTCTGTGTGGAGACATGCGTGAATGGGCTTACCTTCGTTGAAGGTTGTGCATCAGAGCTGGCAACTCGGCACGTAAAAATCTACTGCCAATCATTAGCTGACCAGAGTTCCGCTGTGGCGACCCCTAACCAGGAAAAGCCAAAAGACACAAGATTAAATTGAAATTATGTATAAAAAGGAAGACAGTTGCCGAAGGTAAAAATGCTTTGTCAAAATAGGTTGTTAGCATATGGTTTATACTTACAATCAAGAAAAAAAATCAGTTGATTTCTGCTAGCATTGAGGTCTCATAAATTTATATTAAGTAAACTTTTTGTGGTGTTTAATGCTCTAATTACCAGATGTATACTCAGCTACCTTATAAATACTGTCATTGTTGTATGTCAAAGAAATTTGTACTATTAAGATGAAAAGAAAATAATGACAAAAATAATTAATGGATAAAAACTGTACTCACTAATACTGAACTATTACTCTGTACTCACTAATACTGAACTATTACTCTGTACTCACTAATACTGAACTATTACTCTGTACTCACTAATACTGAACTATTACTCTATGTTCCATGATCAGTTTATACACTTTGGCTGTTTAATGAATGTTAGCACTGCATATATCAAGGACTGGGGCAGATAGTTGTGTAAGTAGCTGTTTTTATTTTGTAAATGTGTTTGCTCCTACATATAAACTTAAATAAAATATTAAAAGAGATAGAGAAAGAGAGAGAAAGGCAAATCTTCACTCATGAAGTACAAAAAAAAATCCTGTTGGAATATAGCAGTGGCTACACTAGTGATACCCAAGACTCGCCACCCGAGGGTAGTGTATCAGGAACTGGATTTAATAAGGCAAGAGATAGATGAAATAAGGTTTATGTAATTCTGCTAGTAAGATTTGTGAAATGTTTAGAGATTTTTATACATATTCGTGTAGTGTTAAAACAAACCAAGCCACCAAAGAGATGGTGTTCATTTATTTATTGACATTTGATTAATGTGAAAGTTCGACTGGGTAGGAGCCATTTTTCAGAGGAGGCCTGGGGAGAAAAGCTCCAAGTATTACAAAACATTTTAAAAACAATAATTTTACAGTCTTTAAAAATAATACAAAACATACAAGTTAAATGTTTGTACCAAATTAGACATAATATGAAAACATTGGTTATGAACAGATACAAGTTATAGGACAATGTTTTAATATTTAGAGAAATTTTAGTCAGTTTATGGAGAAATTAAGTTAGTATAATACAAACAGAAATTGTCTTACAAAGTGAGAGGAAAGTAGGCTTATAATATATTTAGAGAGAAAGCCAGGGCAGAGAAATTGACAGATGTAAGAAAGTGAGTGAAGAAGGGCGAGTAACGAGATATAAGGTATGAATAGGTATGTGTCCACATATAGGGATGTAGTTTATCCTGGTGTTGATCAAGAACACAGTCAGCTTTTGGCTAGGATATCTTTCAGTATGTATTGAAGGATGAGAGGGAGGGTACTGACACTTTTTTTTAATTTCTCCAAGTCTTTTGGATTTCTAATACCATGAACGGAATGGACCCTATTCCTAAGTCAAAGTATGATTAAAGTTCATGAAATTAGTATTGCTTCAGTCTTTGATGTAAGCCAAAAGCATTCTTCGTAGTACCCACAATGTGCCCAGTAATGACTCCTTCTGCAATTCATATGCAGTTACATGTACTGGTAATATATATAAATATGATTGTAGATTCTTTTTTATAAGACCCATGTCTCCAACTACTATTGTAACTGTCTGGGTATCTTTTTTCCACGTTACTCTCATTTCTGTCTGAAGATCTGGATATTTTATGACTTTGTCTCTCTCTGTACGCAAGACACTGTAGTCACTGGATATAGCAATTTTAATGATCAATGCTACTTTTGTCTTCTTTTCTTGGACCACTATATCCAGTTTTCTAGCATCTATCTTTTGAACTGTTGGTAATGAGTGATCCCATGTGATGTAGGCTTCATCATTTTCTATAATGCTTTGTGGCTCACACTTCGTGTTTTTCAGCAACTTCAATACCATAATGTTTGCACAATTCCCATTGCAACAGTCTTGCCACATTGTTTTGCCTTTCAGTATACAGTCCTTCTGTATTGTCACAATCAGCAATGAGGTGTGCGACTGTTTTCAATTTGGTTTTACAAAACCTACACTTGTCTGTTTCTCCCAAATGTTCAATGGACTTTGTAAACCAATGTGTACACAGCCCACTAGCTTGTGCTACCAATACTAACCTTTCATCTCTTGGTTTGAAGTTGCCTCTTCTTAATCATTCCTGATTAGCATGAGGTTCTTCCAGAAGTTTTCTACATTTGCAACTTTATGTTTTTTCCACTTTTCTTGCCTTCTCATCTGGTCCTTCACCTTATATTCTTTCTTTTGTTTTTTGGCCCATTCAGTTGCTGCCTCATTTTTATCTACTTCTGGTTTGATTTCCATTCCAAAGCCTTCCTAGCTTTTGGCTAGGAGGTCTTTAAGTGTGGTCTTGAAAGACAGGAGGGAGAGTATTGACCTGATAGAGATAATGAACTCTCAGGCCTTAGCAACATGGCATGAGTACAGACAATGCCCAGCAGATCTGATAGGTTTGTGGACAGGCAGGAGTTTTTGGTCACACTGGATCATAATGGCCAACTAAAAGATAGTTGTATAGAATGATACTTAGTACTTCACAAGCAGATTAATACTGGATAATGTTTAGTACTGCACAAGCAGATTAATACTGGATAATGTTTAGTACTGCACAAGCAGATTAATACTGGATAATGTTTAGTACTGCACAAGCAGATTAATACTGGATAATGTTTAGTACTGCACAAGCAGATTAATACTGGATAATGTTTAGTACTGCACAAGCAGATTAATACTGGATAATGTTTAGTACTGCACAAGCAGATTAATACTGGATAATGTTTAGTACTGCACAAGCAGATTAATACTGGATAATGTTTAGTACTGCACAAGCAGATTAATACTGGATAATGTTTAGTACTGCACAAGCAGATTAATACTGGATAATGTTTAGTACTGCACAAGCAGATTAATACTGGATAATGTTTAGTACTGCACAAGCAGATTAATACTGGATAATGTTTAGTACTGCACAAGCAGATTAATACTGGATAATGTTTAGTACTGCACAAGCAGATTAATACTGGATAATGTTTAGTACTGCACAAGCAGATTAATACTGGATAATGTTTAGTACTGCACAAGCAGATTAATACTGGATAATGTTATAGGTGGGAAGAAGCTGTGTATTTAGTTGGCAGGGTAGTTCTAGCCAATTTAGGCTTTTTAGTGCTGCACAGTGGTGGGTTCTGAAAAGGGGTAATGACTGGAAATATAACAACTTTGTTATATCATTGTTCATATTTTGATTTTTGTTATGCATGAAGGGTAGGGAGCACCATAAAGACATGTGGGGATGATATAAGTAGTGGCAGGTGTAGCTTCAGTTGTATTGGTGAGGAAGTCTTTGGCTCTATAAAGCATCCCTAGTTTTTCATGGGCTTTTCTTTACAATTTTGTATACGTAGGTCTAATGTAAGATTATTATCCACTATTATCCCTAATGATTTACTATGAGAAGTGACTTCAGTGGTTGTATTATTAAGAGAGTTGACTTTAAATTTTGTTTTTCATGGGAGGGGGATTTGGCGAGAAAAAGTAGTATAGGATCATAGGAAGTTTCTAAGCTAATGGCCCTATGGCTCTTACAAGCCTAGCCAAGTTCTGCTCTTGTTTCCACGATCAGTACCTACTGACCCTATCCAAGAGAGACACAGGTGGAAACCCTGGGATGAATTTACGATTACCCATCCAATCATCCAGATTGCGCATGAAGAGAGCCAGTGATGGCTTGATATGAACTGGGAGCTTGTTTCACAGGTGCGGTAACCTCTGGGAGACAAAACTGTCCCTCCAGCAGGTTCTATTAATATCATATACCAAGTTAATGTCTTTAGAGTGAGCAACCCATGAGCCATTGGACTTATGGATATGCAGCATTTCCAATAAAGCAGAGTCAGAAATTGCCTTATATGCAAGGCAGAGATTACCGCTGAGTAGTCTGTATGAAATGGAGTTAAGTGACAGTGATTTCAGCTGATCCACATAGGACAGATGCTGAATACCTTGAATTCTCTTTGGGAAGAACTCTTTTGGTCTCTCCAATTACTGCAGGTGCATGGAAAGGTACATAACAAAAGGGGCATTGTACTCAATTATTGGCCTGATGAGGGAAGAGTATAGGGGGGTTATAATTTCTTTTCTTCTGGAGGCAGTACCCCATTTTGACTATATGGGTTCTATTGGTGAGCCAATTAGCAAACCACCTAACAATATTTTATTATTTACTATTATTATTTTACATTTGTTGACTGGGATAGTCCGACTGGATACATGTCCATTTTCAGTGGAGGCCCGGGGAGAAAAGCTCCAAACTACCTACTACATATGTACTACAAAATACTATTTTATATATATATATATATATATATATATATATATATATATATATAAAAAATCAGGTTTTACAATTCCAAACAAAATTATATTCATTACAAGGATCAAAACATAACTCGGTCACACAAGTTAATATAAAGTTAATAGGTTATAAACCAAATAACTAGGATATAGTCACTTAGAGGCAGGAAGTCCTCATTAGGCACACAGTTGAGGGTGTAAAAGTTAATCGGGGGTAAAGCAAGGACATAGCCACCATGTTTTAAAGTATACTATAAGATTTTTCTTGAATTGGGATAAAGAGGGTTCTGCTGTTAGGTCATCAGGGAGTGAGTTCCATGTTTTGCCTACAGAGTTGGCAAACAGAGCATCCCCAGCTGCGTTGTTAGTTTTGAGTGTGTAAACTAACATTTTGTTAGAGGATCGGAGCATTTTGATGATGTGGTAGGGGGTGATAAGGCTTTTAAGAACAGGTATATATTCGGACTGGTACAGAATCCTATGGGCAATTACTAGTTGATTGAGTTTAAGTAGATTAGGTAGTTCAAGCCACCATAGAAGATTAAGGTGTAGACAGTGGTGGGTTCCATAGGCTGTGTCAGTGGCAAATCTAGTAATGTGATTATAGCAGCTAGTGAATTTGTTCAAGTCGGTTTTACTCAGGTTTGTGAGTAAGGGAGAGGCATAGAGGAGGGTAGAGAGTAGGTGTGTGTGGTCAATAACAGTACTAGCTAGGGGAGTTAGGAAAAGTTTAATCTTGTATAGTGAGCCACGTTTTTTATTAACTGTTTTAATCGTATGGCTAATAAACAAGTCAAACTTAAGGTTATTGTCAACTATTACATCTAGGAGCTTGGTCGAGGGATCTGGTGAAATAATCGTGCCGTTATTAGATTTTATGGTGAAGGTCAGCATGGTGTACCTTTTACATGGAGAGAAAAGCAGAAACTTAGTTTTGTTGGGGTTTAATATGAAATGGCAATTAAGAAGCCAATTTTCAACTCTGTTAAAAGTTTTTTGGGATAAAGACTGCAGCTCTGTTATGTTATGGCATATTGAATGCAGGTAGCCTCTGGGATGACTTTGTGAAGGTCATTTATAAATATCAAAAAACAAAGAGCTGTGTCTACCAGGCTGTATAAAACTTTAATAAAATGAAATAAAATAAAATAACAATGTGAGCACTTTCGGGCAAAGTCCTTCTTCAGGCAGCAATAATAACGGTACTTATATCATCATGGTCTTTATATAAATTCAAAAAGCTGTAAACCAATTAACTTTTATATTTCACCCACCTCTTTTCTAGTGCAGGTTTTAAAGGAATAGCTCAATTTAACCCAGTTGATGTTGAAATATAGTGACAATATAAGTGGGGTATTTGACATTATCAAACAAAATTGGAAGATCTTGTTAAGTGATGAGCAACTGAAAAATACCATAAGTGATAAACCTAGATTTGGTTTAAATGCAATAGCAACTTAAAGGATTTGTTATGTCAATAACCCAATATGAAACATGCGCTCAAGCATACCTCTAAAAGGGTTGGTACTTTTCCTTGTAAACATTGCAAGGCTTGTTATTTTATTAGTGATAAGAACTATTTTGTGCATCCCATAACCAACAAGAGGTATGATTTTAGCTTATATGCAGATTGTCACACAGTTAATGTTGTTTATTTAGCACAGTGTAAGTTATGTCCATGTTACTATGTTGGAAAAACTAATTGTAAATTGAAGGTCAGAATTCTAAAGCATTTATCGGCCATACACCTTAGAGATAAGCTTAATGCTTTATATCAACATCTGTTACAGTTTCCAAGCCATAGTTTTTCTTTTATGGTAATACAGGCCACAATTATGAACTGGGGGGATGTTGTTAATGCAACTGAATATAATGAACTTAAGTGGATCATAGAATTTGCTGCAGATTGTGCTCCAGGGTTAAATGGAGCTATTCCTTTAAAACCTGCACTAAAAAAGAGGCGGGTGAAATATAAAAGTTGATTGGTTTACAGCTTTTTGAATTTAAATAAAGACCATGATATAAATACTGTTATTATTGCTGTCTGAAGAAGGGCTTTGCCTGAAAGCGCTCACATTGTTATATTTTATTATATTTTATTTAATTTTATTAACGGCCTGGTGGACACAGCAATTTGTTTTTTCGATTTACTTGGTATATTGGCAGAGCAGTGACCTTAAGAGGAAGGATTCAATTCTGTTTGCTGTCATTTATAAATATAGAAAATAGGAGGAGTCCTAAGATGGAGCCCTGGGGGACTCCTAGGGTGATGGGTAGCAGGTTGGATAGGTTGTCCTTCCATAGGGCTGCCTGTTGTCTACCACTCATGTAAGATTGGAACCATTGGATAGCTTGGATATAAGGGTTGAAACCTAGCTGGGTGAGTTTGTCAATAATGCCTAAGTGGGAAATGGCCTCAAAAGCCTTGGCTAAGTCCAGGTAACTGTATGCACAGTTTTCCCTCATCCAGGGTTCTGGTGGCTGTCTTGAAAAAGTCCACCAGGTTTAACAGGCATGATCTCCCTTTGACAAATCCAAACTGAGTAAGGTCAAGTGTTTGGAGAGTACCTATATCTTTGTTGATAAGATCCATGATGATTTGCTCCATGGCCTTACAGATAAGGCTAGTCAGGCTAATAGGTCTATTAACAGTGACCGTTTTCCATTCATCTGGAACAAGCAGGTGCTTAGACTATGATTGAAAACAGTACCCAATGGTGTTGCTAATTCTTGTTGGAGCCCATGTAGGACACAGCCTAGGATGTTATCAGATCCTATAGATGCTCTGTTTTTGGCCTCAGAGAGGGCATTTATGACCTGCTCTCTAGAGATACAAGGTGGGGGGCAGGTGTAAGGAATGTCATGGGGTATGTGTGTTGGGGAGAGGGGAGTGAAGTTTTCACAGAACCTGTCGGTTAACAGGTTTGCGATGTCCACAAGCTCAGTGTATGTGGTATCATCAACTACCAGCTCGGTGCAAATCACAAACAACCAAACCAAAAACCACCTCCAGAGGCAGCCTTAATAAGCAAAAATAGTAAAATGAAAAAAAGGCTTCCACCACAACGAAAAGTTCACTGAGAAGTTCTGTTAAAATGTAGGCTTTAATAAAACGAAGAAATAAAAAGCACAAATTGTGCTGTTCAAGTTGCAGGTCAAACAGGATAAGCGCTTTCAGTTAAAAAACCTTCTTCAGATCCTAGTGTGTAGACCTGACTTACTGCTGTTAAATAAAGATCCTTAATTGCTCAATCAATCACATACAGCAATCAGATGCATGCCTTCCTTAAGCATCCATTTCATTTCTTAATTAGGCTTCTCTCTTTCAAAATAGGTTTAATAGGAACTACTCTGTTGAGCCCTGGAAATAAATTAGCTCTGAGGTTCATGATCCATTTGCTTTCTTCCTTTTCAGTTTTGTTGACAATGTCTCCTCCACGGAGGTTAGTAGTCACATTTGAGATAACCAGAAAGCTAAATAAATGCCCTGGATTTTCAGACACATGTCCATATAGGGCATTGGTTACCACTTTATTCTTGATGTCTATAAGGTGGTGAAGGATCCTTTCCTTAAACTTTCTATTGGTCTTTCCTACATAATAGGCTTGGCACAAATTACAAGTGCCAACGTATATAACATTCTTGGTGTTGCAGTTAGCAAAACCAGAGAACTTATAGCATTTGTTAGTTACCGGATGAACAAAACTGTTGGAACATTTAATGTGGCTGCAAGCTTTGCAAAAGCCACATTTCCAAGTTCCTAACCTATTTCCTCCTTCTGTACTCTGCTTGTTAGGTATTCCATCATAGTTGCACAATAAATCCTTTAAGTTCTTCTTGTTTTTATAACCAAACTTAGGTGTTTCCCCTACTATTCTCTTAATTTTACTGTCAGCAGTTAAGACTGGCCAAAATTTCTTGATGGTTTCATGGACATCAAAGGAGTCAGTACTGTAGGTCATCATGCATCTGAGACTGTTGCTGTTCCCACCTTTCTTCACATCACTCTGCTTCCATTTCCAGTAGTACGGTTGCCCTTTGTTATATCAAATGGACATTGCTTTGCCTTTATTCATGACTAATTGTTTTTCATTATAGCCTCTTGAAGAAAAATTCTGTAAGAGTTTGTCTTGTTCCTGCAGAAAATCATTGTCTGTACAGAGCTTGGATATCCTGGTCACTTGATTTTCAACAATATTCTGAAAAACATGTCTCAGGTGCATGCTATTGTAGTATAGCATATGGTTCCTCCAATTTGGTTTGTGTCTTACCTTTTAGGCTATGGATATAAATAAATAATGTCTTATGGTTATCATTAGTTGAGGACACTAATTTGGACTCATAGTTAGCTTTGGAAGACTTCACAAGAAGCCTTATTTGCTTAAGTTGAGGAGGGAGCGTTTCCAGTTTAGGGCATGCTCCCTCTTACTTTTGGACAACAATTTCTCCCTTTTATTGTAAAGCCTGTTAATGGTAGCTGTCCACCAGCCAGGTTTCTTTTTCAATGTACAGCTTGTTTTGGTCATATCAGGTATGGCTCCATCAATGCAGTTATACAGGTGTTTGTAAAAATCATTGGTGTACCCCCATATTGGTAAGCACCAGATCAAAGATGTTGGCGCCCCTAATTGGGGTATCCATCATCTGGTCCAGGTCATTGAAGTTAATGAACCTAAGGAACCTCTGGCCAAGTCAGTTTGAGCACGAGTAATTTACTCAGTCAATGGATTGGTAATTAAAATCACACAGAACCATGGTGTTCAGATGCATCTTGAAGGATTTCAGTAGATCCAAGTAGGCAGAGTGGGTGTCTTGATTCATGGAGGGGGTCCTGTAGCTGGCAATGACTTGAATAGGTGTCCCACCAACAGTTAGTTGTACCTGAAGTGTCTCCAGGGAATCATACTGTTTAACCAATCTGGAGGTGTATTTATCTTTAATGACTTTGGTTTTATGGCTGGGGTTCTCTCCACTGCCTTGAACCATGTCTCTGTGACTGCAAAGATATCAGCGTCTTCCAAGGTGAGGACTACATCCAGTGAGTGCAGTTTCATGCTAAGACCCCTAGCGTTTAGCAGCATAATCTTGAGGATATTTTTTGATTAAATTTTTATGTTGGGGAATTTTGTCCTTATGATATTGCCTTTGGTATTAGCCAAATTTTGAGGGGCAAAGCATCGAGATCTATCAATCATGTCATACCAGTCTGGCAGAAACTGGATCCCCTTAAAATGACACAAGAATCTAAGCTAATTATTGAAGTCAATGATTTTCTGTTTATATTGTGGTATCATACTAGGCAAGGGTAATATGCTGCTCAAGGCTAGGGGCATACCTGCCTGTGACACATAATCCGAGAGCTCAATCATTGTTTTTCCTCATGTAGTCCAGGGAGGTACATCTCAAGTTATTCACACCAACATGTACTATGACAGAACCATAACGGCACTTGTTGAGAGACTTGACTGCCTGCATGATTTGATGAATCCTGGAACCAGAAAGACAGCTGGCTGTGACTTTCTCTTTGTTTAGCCTGGTGAGGGGGATGTCTTTGTGTCTCACTATAGAGTCTCATGTGACTAAAATATTTGGAGTGGATGTGGGTTGCCTTATGGGCTTTGATGGTGAGACACTTCTGCTTGTGTCAGTGTGTGTTTTGGGTGCTATGGTTGGTTGGTTTCGCATGTATGTGTTTTGGAGGTTTCTGGTGTTTAGGTCGATTTTTCATGAGTAACTCCACATATGTTGGTCTATGTGTATGCTGTGTGTCATGAATAGGTGTTACGGTATGTGGGCTGACAAACTGCTCTGTATTGCTATCTATTGCATGAGAGAGCTGTGGGATTCCAGATTCATAATGTAGGTGCATCTTTTACAAATGGTACAGGAATGATTTAGGAGTAGTGGGCTGTCAGTATACATGAGGCAGTTGCTACATTGCCTCAGTAGACCCATGTCAAGTAGGCTGCTAGGAGAAATAGAAGGAATTTGACAGTTCATGGTCCTAGGAAAAATCTTGGTCTGGCTATAACAGTTAAAATGAGAATTCAGCACAGGCAGGTATTAGTAGGTTTAGGCATGAAGAGCTGTGGTTTAGGTAATATTTGCGAGTCTAGAGAGCAGGAGTATGCCAGAATTAAAACACATTACTGTCTCAAGACCTAATTTTGCCTATAGAAACTGCCCCAATCTTAGGAAACATTTATGCTATAAGGATATGTCACATAATGTAACTAAATTTAAGTCAAATAAACGTGGACAGTTTCTGTGCTATAACTATGTGAGCTGTAAACATATACTAACTGATGATAGTTTTATTCATCCTAACAAGAATAAAAAATTAATTTTGGGTACTTTGCTACATGTAATACTTTGAACATTATTTACCTGGCTACATGAACTAGTTGCACCACATTTTATGTGGGCAAGTGTACACAGAAACTTAAGGATCATATAATTGAACATATCTCGGAGATGCAGAGATGTGTTATGACAAATGCTTTGACCAAGCACATTATGGAGAAAGGCAGAAATCATGAATTTAGATTTAGGGTCATATAAGCTATGATTAAAATATTGGAGGTAGAGATCTAAATAGCAGACTTGAGGTCTCTTAATATAATTGGAATACATGCTTGCAAGCTGACTTTGAACCAGGTATAAATGCCACAATTAGTTTAAAACCTAGTCTTAAAATGAAGCAGAACTGTTTGCACTGGTAATGGTCTATGTACGTGTATTAAATTATCTGGTTTTACATGAGCTTATATTATATTTTATTTTTTAATGTTTTTGAATGCTGCTGTTTTTTGAATGAGAATCTTTATTGCTGAATTTGATTGGTGACTGTGTCACATGATATTTTAATTATATTATAAACTGAAGCCTTTTATGTTGAATGTGGTTTTATTACACTGAAGGAGGGTATTCTTTACCTGAAAGCTTTGTTTAATATTAAAGAACTCTTACTTTTACTGAGCATTTCCGTAAAATGTATTTATTTTTATTAGTTGACTGGTCCATGCCATGTCACCATGTTTTGTGAGAAAGGTTCCCTAAGATTTCTGTGACTATAAATGAATGTTCTGTTAATCTACTTAGTTCACCTTACTTATGTGCTAGTGCAGTATTTGTGAAATTTCATCTAAGTATTTTGTAAATAATTATTCAGTTGTATAGCATTTTTTCAAAAATATTAAATTTTGAAGGTTAAATATGGTGTGGCATTAGATAGACTGCCCCCTTTCCTTGGAATGAAGAACATAACTCAGTGGTGAAAGAAATCAACGTCTGAGAAAAAGGTGGAGGAGTCCAGACATATGACTAGATAGCAGCCATCATGTTGTAAACACAAGTGCATTTCAATCATCATCACCACAAACAGGAAGTGCATGGGATGCTGATGTGTATACCAAAGTGCATTTATAACATCAGTATGAAGAGGAAGTGCATGTAATGCTGACGTGCATACCATAGTATATTTACAAAATCATTATGAGAAGTAAGTGCATGTCATGTGGATATACGTGCTTATCTGTATGGTTGCAAACTTCTGATATCTGATCTGTGGACTAATAATGCATGACAGGACTGCAGCAAAGCTTGCAGCAACATCTACTGACCCTTACTATGCTACTAATTCTTCACACACTACCCTCACCTGATGAAACAGAAATGACTGCAAGCTGCTCTGCTGATCCCCCATCTACACCCTACCTGAGGGCCTTCATCTTACATCACTGCACTAGATTTTTGTTAGTTTTTGGAACTTTTGTGGAAGTATAAAGCAAGTAAAGCTAGTGAAATCTTCCGACTATATTATTATAGCTGTGGCTACCTATAAAACTAAAATGTACTTGTGATAAATGGGTAAGACGAAGTGAAAAACATGTCTCTTAGATCCAGACAATATTATTTTGAACTCCAGAGGGCATACAGTCTAAGGAAAAGTAGGCTACAGTAAAGCTCAGTCTCTTTGTTCCTTAATAAACATTCCACCTACTCAATGTAGAGAAAGAAAAATGTTGCCAATAACCAGACAATGTTCTATTGTGTCAGCGCTGTTGTGTTCAGTTTGGAAACATTCTTTTATTTTATTCAATTGTTAATTTGCTCTTTACTCTTTACTGAATAAATGGTAGCACTCTTAATGGTATTGATTAGCTTAGCAGGGCCCGCATTCAAATGTACACCACGTGGTTCTTT
Organism: Protopterus annectens; assembly: GCF_019279795.1. Lineage (NCBI taxonomy): Eukaryota > Metazoa > Chordata > Ceratodontiformes > Protopteridae > Protopterus > Protopterus annectens. The sequence continues at coordinate 517,279,260 of NC_056743.1, read as the reverse complement.
GGACGTTGTTTAATCAAAGTCCATTGAACTCAGAAAATAAAACACAGAATGCCAGAACTTTCGACCTATATTCCCATTTGCAAAACCTGAAAATATATTTGGTACAGATTTTTTTTTAATTAGCAGCTTGTTTTATTAGATTCTGAGACCTTATGGCCTGCTTGCACAATCATTTCAGTGCAGTATTGAGACATACATCAAAAGCATTTAGCAACATTTTCTTTTCATCAGTATTTTAATGGAAGACAATACATAAAATATAATCATTTATCTATGTTTTCTTTTCACTTTCTGCTGTATTTTCCACAATTTTTGTTATATTAAATTTCCATTTTAATGTACTTTGATTTGTTTTCAGAAAATGTTAACCACCACATTCAAATTCACTGAAAAGGAACTATTTCATGCACATTTTTTTTCAGTAATAAGTTAGTTAGTGAATAAGGGCATTACAAAACTATAATCTGTATCAAAACCTAAATTTCTCCTAAATTGTGAAAGAAAAAGCATTCACTACAGTACAATCAGAAGGTTGGGTGAATATACTGTGAAAAGACCACTTGTCACAGTGCATGGACTGATTTGCACAATGTTCATTGTATATTATATACAAAACCACCATTTTATGTTGACATTTTCTTCAGCTTCTGATTCATTTATAATTCAGATGCTCGCTAAGTAAATTTGGAAAATGAGACATGATGCATGACAAAGTAATATCAATATATTTGTATATCCTTAACAATTTAAACAAAATATTGATATGGTAAAGACTTATTGATGATAGTTATATAATGTGCAAGTGTTCCTACTCTTACTGTGATAATTTGTTGAGTTTCTCAGTTTTACATTTAGAATACTTAGTTATATAATAATAAAAATAAAAAATTATGGCCTGACACATGACATTGTCTTTCCATTAAGTCCCAAAATAACTTCTACCTGTACATATGTTAAGGCATATGATACAAGAAGATAGATTCTAACTTGTTACTAAATTGTTTTCAGTTCTTTTGAAACCCTGTTGACTCCCAAGATCTAGTCAAGAAAAGAGTGTATGACTATTTCTACATCTAGGTAAATATCCAGTACGGTTGTAGAAAATAATAACCACAAGACAAATATGTGATAAATTTGGTAGTAAGCTAAAAATGTAGCTGCTAGCATCCCAAAATGCCACTAATATACAAAAAAGAAAGATCATATTGTGATATAAGCTTAAACCAGGATTTCTGTAGTTTGGATAGAGCTATCACCACTGATGGCAAGGTGGACTGGAATCACCTTAGTACATATAAGCAAAGTGTAATGAAATATTATCTGTAAAACATGTCCTGTGAAATCCCTAGAAGATTATCTATGACATTAATAAAAGGAACTGCCAGCAGTAAGAGTTAGCACAGAGTCCTTCCTCCAAATTGCTATATTTTGTCCTCCGCTGCTCATCCAATCTAACATAGCCTGATGCTCCAACTTTGATACAGTGCTGGAGATTTCCACTCGCATATAGGTTCATAGGTTGGTATTAGGCTATCGGCCCTAGGGCCTATACAAGCCTAGCCATAACAATTCCCTGGATATTTCTTCCCACAATATTTACTTCCCTGGACCCCTGTCTAGCAGGGCGACTGACGTGATCCCTGGGGTGAATTTCCTATCTCCCATTCAATTGTCAAGGTTCCTTTTGAAGAGGGCCAAGGAGGCACTCTGCTTGACATGTACAGGCAGTCTATTTCAGAGTATGAGGAGTGTCTGGGTCAGGAATCTATCCCTCCAGCATGTTTTGTTCATTGTAATGACAAGGTTTAAGATTCCTGGAGCGTGTGGCTCTGAGGTATTGGGATTTCTTTAAGTGGAGCATGTCCAACAGCTCAGGGTTTGACATGGTCTTGTATGTTAAGCAGAGATCGCCTCTGAGTAGACAATATTCCACAGAGTATAGCTGGAGTTTTTTTAGACAGTCAGCATAGGGCATCTGCTTTAGGCCTGTGATTCTTTTAGTGAGGTATTTCTGTGGCCTTTCCAGCTATTGCAGATATCTTGTGAGGTACATACCAAATGGGGTGTTGTACTCTATAATGGGTCTAATGAGGGATGAGTACAGTGGGACAATGACCTCCTTTTTTCTGGATGAAAAGCCCTTAATGATGAGGTGTGCCACATGGAAGGATTTCCTGACTATTGTGGTGATGTGGTTATCGAAGGTTAGACCACTGTCCACCTGTGTCCCTAAGTCTCTCATCACACTTTCGGCATTTCGTGAACTGCCACCTATGTGGTAATTCATGGGTACATGTTTTTTCCCAGAGTAGATAACTATACATTTCTTGGCATTAAGCTTGAGCCCATGGCTCTGGCACCATGCATCTGTTTCTGTAAGGCCTTTTTGTAGAATATCCACATCATTTGGGGATTCAATAATGGCTCCCAGTTTGCAGTCATCTGCAAACTTTGTTAGCCAGAGTCCCGTAGTGTTGGCCTGTACTTCAGAGAAGTAGATGCCAAACAATAGCGGTCCCAGGACTGAACCCTGAGGTACTCCACTTGTCACTTGTCTGGAGCTGGATTTGGAATTGGCTACTTTTACAGTCTGGGTTCTGTCAGTAAGCCAGTTGGCAACCCATCGAGTGACATAGGAATTTATGCCCAGCTTAGTAAGTTTATCTATGATTCCAGTGTGGGGGATGGTGTTGAAGGCCTTGCTGAGGTCCAGATCGGCTACAGCTCTGGAGACTGATTCGAAGAAGTAAATCAGGTTCAGGAGACAAGATCGGCCCTTCACGAACCCAAACTGGGTGGGGTCCAGTGTTTGAAGGTTGTCAGTGTCTTTGTTTATAAGTTCTATGATAATGCATTCCATGCCGTTGCAGATCAGGCTTGTCAGACTGATGGGATGGTAGTTCCCGTGATCCAAGGTGGATCACCCCTTTTGGAGTGGGATAACTGTAGCTGTGCGCCACTCAGTGGGCACAAAGCCTGAGGTGAGGCTATGATTAAACATGACAATTAGGTGAGGTGCCAGTTCATTTTGTAGTTCATGTAGTACACAGCCCAGGATGTCATCTGGTCCCATGGATGCTGTATTCTTAGCTTTGGAGAGTGCAGTTACTACCTGTGTGGCCGTGATTACTGGAATCTGGCAATCTTTTGGTATTGAGACGGGCCATTTAGGGGGAGAGAGGGGTGTGAAGTTGGCACTAAATCGATCTGCCAGGATATTGGCAATATCCTTGGGATCAGTATATTTAATGCCATTCTGTTGTAGCTCAGAGCAGATCTGAGCATTACCATTTAGATTCTTGACATAACTATAAAATGCCTTGTGGTTGTCTTTGGAATCTTTGGCGATGTTATTTTAATAAATAGCTTTGGAGGTTTTTATGAGGGATCTCAGCTTGTTACTGAGGCTGGTAAGGGAGTTTTTTGCATCCTGGGATTTTCCTCTTTTCTGCAACAGTTTCTTCCTTCTGTTGTATAATTTGTTTATGGCAGGGGACCACCAGATTGGCTTCCTTTTTTTGGAAGAGAGCATCTTGGTTCTATTTGGGATGGCATGATTTATGCATGAATGGATGTGCCCGTATGGTTAGTGTAGGATTCAGCAGTCAAACTTTCAGTTCCCATCTGCATGGGTGTCATGAAGATTGTCACTTCTGACTTGAGTAGCATGAAGTTGGCTTTGGAGAAGTTTTTTATGGTGGTTTCCTTACTGGGGGGTGGGGGTGGGATGTGGATGTCAAGGTTGATTAGCTTATGGTCAGACCTGACCAATGAGGGGGTGTCCACTGGTGTGGAGCATCTCCCATGTTGGTAATGACCAGGTCTAGGATATTGGAGCCCCGGTGGAATAATGGATTAGTTGATCCAGGACGTTGGAATTTATGAATTCCAAGAACCATTGGGAAAAGGTGTTGGTACCCGAGTAGTTTTCCCAGTTAATGGCAGCGTAGTTGAAATCACCCAGTATTAGGATGTTTGGTTGTATCTTAATATTTTCCTGTATGTTTAGAAAGTTGTAGTGAGAATCTTGGGGCATGGTGGGGGATCTGTAGCAAGCTACAGTTTGGATTGCAGTCTTACCTAGTGTTAGTTGCACCTGGAGAATTTCAGATGCATTGTGTTGTGCAACTAGCCTGGAGGTATGAATATCCTTGGTGAATATGGACACTCCTCCACCTTTAGTGTTTCGGTCTTGGTTTGGTGTATGAAAAGTGTGGTAAGAGTTGTAGACTGGTATTGCAGGGATGCTCTCTGGAGCCTTGAACCAGATCTCAGTTACTGCACAGATATCGATGTTTTCCATTTTTAGGAGTGCCTCGTGAGAGTGCATTTTGAGGTTTAGACTTCTAGCATTGAGTAGCATTACCTTCAGATTTTGCATGCATGTGTCTGTTATGATGGTGGTTTTGTCCTTTGAACCTTGCCTAAAAAAGGCACTATAGGGGTGGCAAGAGCTTTAGCCACTAACCTGAATCCCAGGAGTGACAGGTGCAGACCATCTCTGGCAAAGCATCGTGGTTAGTCGATCATGTCATCCTAGGCAGACAGATACTGGATCCCCTTTGAATGACACCAGAAGCTTATCCAATTGTTGAAGTCAATCATTTTGTCCTTATACTTTCTTAACGTCTGCTACTGCATCTTTTAGCATGACACACAACCTCAAATGAACTTGGTGTTTTGTCTGTGCAGAGGCATAACAGATTACTGGAGAGTGTGAAACATTAAAACTTCCCTATACATCACCCTTGAGTTTTGATAAATACATTTCTAAAAAGGATAACTGACACAGAGGTGCAAGTCTTTAAAAAAGACAGTTACCATCTTTAACATTGTGAGGGAGATTGTGGAAAGAGTTCATGCACGCAACTTGGGAAACAATTTCCAGCCGCAGATTATCCATTTCTGAGAAGAGGTTATCTGGAGGGGAAAACAAGGTTTATTTAATTCCTTCAGAACACAGCCCATTTCTTTAAGAAATAACCCTGTTTATTCTCTTCCTGCATATAAAACATCATCTCATGAAAAGGTATTTCATTTTGAAAGATATTTGTCATGTGCTATTTCATCCAAACCGTTCCCATAGTATAGTGATACCTGCAAATAACAAAATGAGCACTTTTTTCAAATCATATAACCACTTTAAGTTTTCAAAACATAGCTGCTGTACTCGTTGAGCAAATTATAGCCAGGTCATCTGTCTCCATTCCTACCCACCTGTGTAGAGGAGAGACTCTGGTGACTGTAACAAAAGAATGGCATTCACACTCAAAGGGGTCTATATTAGAAACGTGAAATCTGACTTTCGCGAATATGTTTTCATTGACACACAAATGTCGATGTGCGAAAAGAGCGAACAACACAAATAGCGAAAGTGAGAATGCCGAACGCGATACCAGAAGCAACAGCGCCATATGGGTAAGGTAAAGCTAAATGAACAAACCTAAAGTAAAACACTTTTCTAAACGTTTTTGCAGAGGGGCAAGCCCCCCTGTGCCCCCTACATACCCCCTACTTAAATATACCAACTCCGAGACTGCATTACAGTGGGGAAAAGGATTTATTTCCTCATCCCCACGATCACCCTGCTGGCCGAGGAAATACGTTCGGCATTCTCACTTTCGCTATTTCAGTTGTTCGCTCTTTTCGTACATTTTTGTGTTGATGAAAATGTATTTGCGAAAGTCAGCTTTTGCGTTTCTAATATAGACCCCACTCAAAGGTGATGAGCAAAAAACATAACATAAAAGCTCATTTAACCGTCAAAATATGGTATTATATAAAGTACTGTACTTATGCTCCAGTGTACATCTTCCTTATAATAACAATACCCATTTGCTAACCAGCCAGGCTGGCTGGACATACAGTCCCCTTTCAAAGGTGACCTGGGAGTGACGTCTGGTTAAGTGTCTCAGTGAAGATCACACACTAGCCAAGTGAGGGCTGACAGAATCAAACCCTGCACTACGGGAAGCAGTTCACAGCTGTAACTCTGCACCATCTGCCAGGTGCCTCAAAAGTAGTATGAATAAATGATGCTCCCAAAGTAACTGACAACTGAGATTACACTGCCTTCATAGCATTCCTTCTGCTCAGGAACTATTATAGATGCTTTACTTATATTCTCAGAATGTGCTAAAATAAAAACTACTTGGAACTAGTAATACTTCTTCCATGAAAACATTTAAAATAATGTTTGCTCCTGGAACTTGTTTAACTGCATTTTGAACCCTGCCATGGCCAAATTAAGTATAGAAAATAACATGTTTATGCAGTGTATATTGACCCAGAACATGTTTTTCATAATGAAGCATTTGTTAAACTGAAACTATTACACTAGCGAAGTAAACATGCTTTGGTTCCCAGCCATTAAAGTCTTGGAAGCAAATACAAAAACTTTGTAACCTAACACTTAAATATCCAGATATTTAATGTAAATGAAACAATGTTTGTGCCTAATTATTTGATTTCTAGTTAGCAGGCAATGTTCTTTAACCTTGAAAGTATTAAAATAAGTAATATACCATGACCCCCCATTAATATTCCAAAACGTGCACGCTGATTGGCCAGGTTGCACGTTGTAAATCGACTTATACTAATGGAAAAAGGTCCGGTCGCCCAGACTTTTTCCATTAGTACAAGTCTTTTTTTAAAACACTGTCTCGCTATGTTAAAATAGTTTAACATAGCGACACAGGTTTAAAAAAAGCAACGGAGATCTCCGTTGCTTTTTTTAAAGCTGTCTCGCTATGTTAAACTCCTTTAACATAGCGACACAGTGTGTAAAAAGCAACGGAGATCTTGCTTTCTCCGTTGCTTTTATTTTAAACCTGTCTCGCTATGTTAAATGGGTTTAACATAGCGAGACAGCTTTAAAATAAGCAACGGACATCTCCGTTGCTTATTTTAAAGCTGCCTCGCCATGTTAAACCCATTTAACATAGCAAACAGTAAAAGCAACGGAGATCTTGCTTTCTCCGTTGCTTTTGGCCACAACTCTGATGTACTGCGTGGGCATGCGTACATCAGAACTGCCGGATACCAGACAGCTGCGGAAGGGCAGCAAAGAGGCATTATACAATGCCATTATTTAAGAAAAGTAATTGTTTCTTTTCTTAAATAATGTCATAGTATAATAGCAATAACCCACTTCTGGGTGTGGGTAATGTGGGATTTACCCACGGTTGTCTTTGTTTGGTCCTTCGGGCTTCACCCTCGGGACCAAACCACGCCAACTGTGGGTAAATCTCGCATTACCCACACCCAGGTGTGGGTTATTGCTATAATAACAGTAAATAATGCCCTGCAATTAAATGGATATGATTACTGAGATTTATACAAATATTAAGATATTAAGACAGTGTTACAGCATAAACTAAGTATCTAGTTTGGTAAAATATTATTTTGAATGTGCTAGCACTGACTAATGTATTTCACTCATGCTTCTGACTTCTTAATAGCAGCATGCAAAAAATGCTGAACAAGCAATCTTGGAGCCATAAACTGCCTAGCCATGTACATTAAGTAGACACATTTACAGTTTCCTGCCACCATTTTAAGTTAAGTGCTCACTTCCCAAATTAAACAGGGCTCTATATCATTTGTGTCTACCCATCCATTTATCAATAAAAGTAGCCAACGTAGTACTTTAACCTATACTTGTAACTTATTCCGTCAGCTGGGAATACAGTGAATTAGAAATATATCCCTCCAGAGAGTTCTGTTTATCAATTTGTGTAAATTTAGATCACAACTGCAGGTGCTCATAATGCCACTAGTTTTAAAAAGGAATAAGAGGTCAAATAGGATTAGATGTTTCATGGCTCATAAAGCAATACACAGGTCACTTTGCAAGAGAAGGAAGGCTTTTACAAATACATTTACCTGCAGTTCCTAAAAATGTTGTGGAATCTGCAAAAACATTCTGTGTGGGAGTCTGTGCATTATGTGAGTTTGAAGATTATGGATGGCACTGTCTGATGGTCAGCCTTTCAGATTCTGCATATGAACCACCACGGGCCAACACATTTTCTTAACTGGCACTGCATATTTTTCAACTGTCCAGATTTTCCCCTCAAATTTTTGTTCTGTTCCCCATAACATGTGTGGTTGTCTATCAAATCCATGTGGACTGAATTCACTAAAAAAAAGATGGCTATTTGAGTTTCAGACTTTATATTCTTCAGAAAATTCATGGTAACCTAAATGTTTTATTCTAGCAACTTTCTAAATTTATAAGGGCAAAATTTGTCCCTATTTTTTTGGACTGTTGTCCCCCCATTATTTTTGGCTTTGTTGAGAGGTACATGGCACTGCCTTTCTTACTTCCTAGTGTCTGCAAGGTTGAATATATGTCTAAAATATTGTGCCCAATAAGAGATGAAAAGTAAGGTCCAGGAAAGGCAATATAAATGTGTCTCTCTATAGTAGAAACCAGACCCAGACTAGGGGAATCACAAACATACATACATACACACACAGAGCTTTACTGTACTGTTTCTTAGAAGTAAAGTAGAAATCAGGAGATTATGCATCTGTTACCATAGCAATCCTTGTGTAATTAAGGCCTAGCAGCGGCATGATTTGAAAAGGAAGACTTGTATTTTAGAAAGTTTAGTTGTTTACTTGACATGTGAATACAGGGAGGTTAATCATAGACCAGAATGGTAACCAGAAGACATAGTCGTGCATAACATTTTGTCTGTTAATGTTTCTTTTTTATGAGACTGACAGCTAAGAGGATAATGCTGATTATAAGAAACATGTCAATAGCAAAGGCTGAATATGATTAGATGAAGGTGAATTAATAGAGAGAAGCTCCTCAGTTTAGCACACACATTAATTAAAAATAAATATGATCATCCAAAATCTATATATAAGAACAGATACTGATGGGCAAAATACTCCAAAGTAAAGTGAAGGACTTTGGCTTTTCAACCAGAGAGTAATTCAATTACTGTATGCATCACACTTTGACCTGTACAAGTAGTGTGTGAGTTACAAAAATATTGACTCTTGAATACCTAGATCATGCGAAGATTCAGCCTGTGTATTTGACAGGATATCAAATCACTAATGGGATGATTCATGCCTTACTGTTTGGATATATACTACAGATTGCTTGGTCAGCTAATGTAACAAGTTTCAACATTTGATTTTATTGATTTGAAGTAAAAATGCTGACTCTTTTCTTTATTGTTGCTAATAAAGTTACTTTTATTAAAAAAAAAATAACACAAACAAGCAAAAACTCTAAAAGAGCTCATACCAAAAATTACCAAACTACACTTGCTAGAATAAGAGAGTCATACTAAGGATAAGATACATCAGCATTTAGACCATCAAAACATGGGGATTTTACAGATTTCATGTGCGTAACTTCAGTCTGATTTCGTCAGCTGACATAGGGGATACAAATGTCACCAGCATATCTGAACAACACAGGTCTAGGGATGATAAATAATTCTTCAGTGTAAGAGCTTCTTAAACAGATCCAGCTGGACAGAACATTTAGGTTCATGAAACCTGACACCGGGGGTCCGGGGTGGTCTTGTTTGCATGGATGCAGTTGACCATTATGGTAAAATGCAAACAATTGTGACCAATGAATTCACTTATTTTCAGTCATTCAAAAATGAGACTATGGTTTCCTATAGTAAAACTGATTTACTGGTGCAGGAACTTTACTGGAATAGTGTGACTGCTCCACATACACCTTTTTTGAGAGGGGAGTTTCCATTTATCTCTACTAGTTTTACTATACCAAAAGTGCATTCACACATTTCTGATCCACCCTTACATCCAACTGTATCTGCCTGTGGTTCAAAAACTGAACCCACAGCAAATTATATTGACTGAAAATTAAAAAAAAATTGTTTACATGATTCATTTTAAATGACTTGGAGTTTTTTTTTTTGACAACCTTAAGCACACAGTAGTTTATGAAAACAGTATTTTTATTACATTGGATGAGATCAACTTGTTTTCTGTTATTCCACACAATGTAGAGTTGGAATGGTTTGTGGTAATGGTACTGATGAAAGATAATTTTGATGTCAGTGATATTAGGGTGATTGTGGACTTTGTATAGATTGTTTAAGTGATACCAGGAACTACAGATAGCGAACAACTGGTTCACTTAGAAGTAAGACAATGTAAAATCCAAGTGCAAAACATACAGTGAATATATTAAACAATCACTCAGTTACATAGTAACATATATGTTACTGACTCAGCATTTATATCACATTCAACCAATGGAATCATATGGACAATTGAACAATCAAATCACATAGCAAAATATATTGTTTAATTGTCCGTGTGATTCCATTGGTTGAATGTGATATACAATTCAAACAATTCATGGACATGCAACTACCTAGCACCTGGCTGACATATTTTAACACCTTTCCCCTACCCACTATCCAGCCTCTTCTTTAAAACTCCAACAGATGCACTATATTTATTATCACATGTTACTTACCAACTCCCCAACACTTATTCCCACTGTCCCATCTATACCCACAAACTCTCCCCTAGACTAAGTTAAATAGCTTTCCCTTAAAATGTCAATTTTTAGTTTTTATTTTCTTTCTTCTCTTATATTACATCTTCAGGATTATCTCTACTAAACATACTGTATGAACAACAATCACAATACTACCTGCTATACTTTTAACTGGATGTCTAGACCACTATGCTTATGTAAATATCTTATGCAATCATATGTTATCTGCTATATTTTATAACTGTATGTGTAAACCACAATGCTCATGTTAATATCTTATGTATAGTATGTTAATAATTGGGTGGCCACGGTGGTGCAGTGGTTAGCATTGCCGCCTCACAGCAAGAGGTTCTCCGGTTAGATCCTCAGCTGGGGTGCCTTCTGGTGCCTTCTGTGCGGAGTCTGCATGTCCTCCCTGTGGTCACGTGGGTTTCCAATGGGTGCTTCGGTTTCCTCCCACATCCTAAAGACATGCTGCAGGTGGATTGGACACTCTAAATTGGCCCTAGGTGTGAGTGTGTGCATGTGTGTGCCTTCTGTGGAAGGTTGGGTGCCGGGCTGGCAATTCGACACCGTAAAACTCCACTGCCAATCATGAGCAGACAAGGTGATCCGCCGTGGCGACCCCTAACCGGGAAAAAGCCGAAAGAAGAAGAAGTAGTATGTTAATAATTGTTTCTGGAACAAAAATAAATAAATAAATACATACATAAATAAATATAGATGCTGAGATGGTGAAGTGCAATTATATCTGATGAAGCAGTATTTCTGACTGCAAAAGCACTCACAAATAAATGTCTTGAATTCTTCTTGGAACTCTGTTTTACGTGGCCAGCTTCTACATTGGTTTGCTTCACTCTATTTTTTGCACCTGTTTTAAGTGATACCTTTATGTACTTTGAGGTGAATTTTTTCTGTCAAAGAAAAGGGGTGGCTATGGGCACTGCATGCGTCCTGTTTATGCTAACTTGGTTTTGCACTACAGGGAAAAAACATTTTGTGTTTTTGCACCCCTATACAGTTTGTGTAGTGCATTATTTAGGTACCTGGATGACATTTTCATCATTTATGATGGAAACTATGAGCAATTTTTGCACTTTATTAGTGATTTGGAAAATACTACAGATTTTTTTTAAATTTAAACATAACGGACAAAGAAGCTATTAGATTTTTTAGATGTTTGGTTGAGAAGAAATATTGAAACACTCTTGCTGCTAGAATCTACTGTAAACCTACATACTGTCATACATACATTAATTTTTCAAGTTGATATCCCCTATATAACAAAAGTGCAATTGTCAAGAGTCAACTTAATAAACTTTCTAGGTTGGCCCCTAATGGCAATTAATTCTACACAGAGGTACAAACAGTGGTAGGCATGTTTTTGGAGAAGGAGTGTCCCCCAGAAATGACTGCATGAAATTGTGAAGGCTATTTGCTCCAGAAGGGGCATTCATTTTGGTCCCATTTTACATAGTGCTTTAAACAACAACAAGGGGAAAACACAGAAGTTTGACAGTGATGATAGATATTGCCCTTTTGTAACCTCTAATTCTGGCAACAGCCACATTATTAAGGAAGGTTTGTGGAAATTTTGGAAAATATTTGAACATCTTGATATTCTAATTGGACTGATTGGCACAGGCCCAACTGTGATATATGGTAGGAGTCCCAATATTAAAAACATTGTAGAAAGGCCAGTTGCAGTAGGATGAATAGTTCCAAAATTACGATTAGATTCAAAGCATGTAACCAGTTTCAGTTTATTAATACTGCTGGGGTGGGGAACATGTACAGTATTATGTTAAAATGGGTAAAGCTGGGTAGATACAGTTGTTTCTCCACAAGTGTGGTTTATCTGGCAACTTGTCTAACATGGTCCACTTTTTATATTGGCAGGACTGAGAATGCTTTGAGTAAAAGGATTTATCAGCATTTTTATTGTATCAACAAACTGAATTTCAAAAATGCTTTAGCTAGGCACTCTTTTGAGTACCAGACTTTTGAGCTTTTTCTATGTTCTGTATTGGAAAAGATTAACATCTCAGTTAGGGTACGGGACTGGAAGTACCTCTTGGGCCACAGGGAACCTATTTGGCAACTTAGGACCAATGCATCAATACTACCAGGTATTAATGAAGCTATATGTATTTCTAATATGCTTAAGATGAGGACTAAATAAACAATTTAATTTCAGTACAATCTTACATTTTAATATATTTCAATACAGTATGTAACTTTATATTACAATTATTTATTGATCATACTTAGTGTGTTGCTTTTTGCAGGAATATTTTTTATTTTAATGCATTACATTTGTGGTATTATATTTATTGTAATTATATGTTGATTTTTGTGAGTTAATTATATTAATGGTTATTTATATTTCATAAAATACATTCTTAATAGATTTGTAATTTCACTGATTGATTTTTACCACATGGTCCATTCACTGTACTTTAAATGGAATGCTAACTGATTTTTTTTTTTTTTTTGGTTCTGATGAAGTCCTGCTAACTACTGGAATGAAAGTGCTCAACCAATGCAAGTTATTAAACTGCATTTTTACAGGATTTTTTTTATTTTAATGCATTACATTTGTGGTATTATATTTATTGTAATTATATATTGATTTTTGTGAGTTAATTTTAATGGCTATTTATATTTCATAAAATACATTCTTAATAGATTTGTAATTTCACTGATTGATTTTTACCACGTGGTCCATTCACTGTACTTTAAATAGAATGCTAACTGATTTTTTTTTTTTGTTCTGATGAAGTCCTGCTAACTACTGGAATGAAAGTGCTCAACCAATGCAAGTTATTAAACTGCATTTTTACATTACATTTTTTTGGTGGTTGCATCATCTATACTGAAACAAACCACAAAACTGTTTAACACCAATAAATAAAAAATGGAAAAGAGCCAAGCCAAGTACCACTAGTACATAGTTTATTAAGTGCTTTTATCTTGGGTTAAAAGAGACTTCATCAGAATACAAACTTTCTTCCATAGGCAGTTTAAATTGATACAACACAATCTCTAATTCATCAGAAAAAAATGACATCATCCACCCAAGTTCCTGCTAGCCTTGAATTAACCACTGTTAAAACCACTATAAAAAAATACTTATACAAATGGATACTTGTATACACACAAACACACAATGAACCTCTGTATTCAAAATCAAAAAATGGGTGCCCTACAATACTGCCAAAAAATTATGAGGTAAACGAAGCTATTCAAACTGAAATAAAGAAAAAGTGTCTGTAAAAACATTTGTAAAAAAACATTGCCAAAAATACAATATTTAACAAGCATTGCTAATTAAATAAATAGCCAAGTCGTTGTTACTTTCCATGCTTGTAAACATATAAATATGTAAATATTCCCTTCCAGACATATTTTTATTCTTTCCCCTCTAACATATGATGGACTTTCAAAATCTAAAATTTTATATGGCAAAAACAGCCTTTAACTTAAGAATACTACTAATAGATAATGTATCATTCAAATCTGGGAAAGTGTTGACATTAGTCCTAAGTTGCCATTGCAATTCTTTTAATTCTAGGAGGTCTTGCAAAGACCCCTCTCTCTGTCCCAAGTCCACATGATCGATAGCTAAAAACTTAAAATAATGATCTTCCTGTTCCCATAAATGCCTGTATAAGGTATGCTTAGAATCCTTTTTCCCTATGTCATAACAATGCTGGTAAATTCTGTCTCTAAAACTTCATTTAGTTTTTTCCATGTAAAAACACTTACAGGAGTGACATAAGGCTAGGTAAACAACAGCTTTTGTACTACAACAGTATTTTTTTTTCAGTTTAATCATACCAAACCTATCAAACTGCAGACTCGTAGTTTTATATATACATTTACATTGTGTACAGTGACTGCATTTTGACATCCTACCTTCTTGGTCACCATTGTTAACCCTTTCCAGTAAGTTTTTAAAGCAGGTATCCCTTTTGTAAACTACCAATGGAACTTGATCCACCACATTAATACAATCCAAATTAGTCTTGAAAATGTTCCAATTCTTTTCAATAATACCTCTAATATCATAAAAGTCCCTATTACAGGTTAAAATAAATGCCTTCCCAAAGCTACTATCTGGGTTCTTGCCATTATAACTCAAAGGGAGTAAAGTTCCTACCTGAACCCAGTAAAGGGGTAAAGTAACCACTCGCTCGGTTTTGTTGAACTTCCTGGAAGATGTCATTCAAGATCGGACCTGGATACCCCCTTCTCTCCAACATTCCTTTTAGAATGGTACATTGCATCTGAAATTCACCATAATCAATTACCATTCTGGCCAATCTGACGCAATGGCCTTTAACCAATGATTTTTTTTTTCTGATGGAGGGTGTGCCAACTTTCATAGTGCAAACGTGTGCTGGAATATGTTGGCTTTTTATAAATGTTGGAATCAAACTTACCTTCAAATTTGTTCTTGGAAATAGTGACATCTAGATAGTTAGCAATCATCAGAAGTCATGGTAAATGTCAAAAAATCAGAAGTGGTATGAAGGTACTCAAAACACTTTTCAAGATTTTCCCGAGACTCTGTCCAAAAAATTATATCATCATCAAGATGTCTTCCATACAGTGACCATGACTTGTTGTAACATGAAGTAAAAGCATAATTGATTTCCCAGTAGGCAAGAACAAGGTTAGTAAAAATGGGGGCACATGCTTCCCCCATCACTACACCTTTCTTCTGCCTAAAGTACTGGTGATAAAATACCATGAAATAATTTTCTAACACTATTTCCATTAAAGATCTTAGAGTTAGGGCCTTGATATGATCTGAATTAGAATTTTTATGTAGATATTGATAGAAACATTCAATACCTGTGGTATGAGGGATGACTGAAAACAAATATTTTACGTCAATGGTTACAAAGATTATATCATCCCTCATCCCTGTAATGTTTGTGGGAGACTGTAGAGAGAAAATCCCAAGAGTCCTTAAAACAAAAATTAAGCATCTAACACATTTTTGGTATGACAGTGTATGTATTTAGCTATGGGAAACATTTTGGAGGCTTCTGCATCGACTATTGGTCTGAAAGGTGGATCCATGACATTTTTATATATTTTTGGTATCTCAAAAATCATGGAAATCCTGGGGTTAGCAACCTGAAGAAATTTGCAGTGGAGGGGGAAATCTGTTCATTAATAAATAGGTCTTCAAGCAACAGGTTGATCTTATGATAGGAAATGTTCACATCACTGATATTTGATTCTTCGTAGGTATCAGTAAATAAAAGGGTGAACATTTTATTGTTGTATTATTGTTCATGACAACTAACACCCCACTCTTGTCAGGTTTCATAACCCTTAAATTACCATCACTGCACATATGTTTTAAAAGACTAACTTCTTCCTGTGTTAAATTTGAATCATAATTGTTGCATCGAGAACTAAGCAACTTCCAAATTTTGAATTCACACATCTTTTCAAAAGTAAGAACGATTGGCTTAAGTGGAGGGTTAAAAGTACTAGGCTTGTTACAGCCACTATCAAATAACCGAGAACTAGTATGGTCTTTAGAATAAAACCCAAGGTTCAACTTCCTTGAAAACAATTTTAAATTAATAAGTACCTCATCTATATTTGCATTTTTTACTGGCACAAAGGACAACCCTTTTTCACACAAATCAACATAAGTTTCAGTTAAAACAACATCAATAGTTATAGAACTTAAAATCACCTCTTTTGTTAGAAATAATCGCACACATTTTGCTCAAACATCAGTTGCATTGATAATTCCCTCTCACCCTCCCCCCATCTCCTGACTTCTCTGCTGCTGGTCTATTCCCCTTGTATAATCTCCCTGAAAAGCTAACCTCTGATTCCTCAGCCTCACGGCCCTCCTCAGAGGTGGATATTCTAAAGGGTCAGCAAACTCAGAATGAGGGGTAACCTGATCAACTGTATAGCCATCATTATCACCTCCATAATGACAGATTTGGTGGGGGGCAGTGGAGGGTAGGCCGAACCAGTTTTGTATTCCCTTTTGTCCCTCAACAGTTTTTTTTATCCTTCAATTCTGCCATCATGTAGTCAGCTTTAGGGAACACACTGTAGTAATCATTCTTTTTAGAGTCAAATAATAAGTCAGAATGTAATGAATAATCTAACTTAGAAATAACATCACTAATCAAGGCTATTTGCTTTTCATTCTCCCTACTAAGCACTTGCAATAATTCACATCTGTGCCTATTGAACAAAATAAGCAACTCACGGTGAAGATCAGAATCCTTTAACAGTCCTGTTGGATATTTCCATTGCTGTAACCCCTTGGGAATATGTTCTACCCAAATACATTCACGGAGGTAGCTATTTTCCAATTGCAATTTCCTATATTTAAATATTGCCTCCTCAAATACTTTTAGCTGTTTGTCCACTGTACCTAAAGATTTGGATCTAGAAGGGGCTGTAAACTGCCAGCCCTCACTGTCATTCAGCCAGTCATTTAGAGAAAAACTTGCGTTAGTGAAAGTATCGGCTGTTCTAAGTCTCTCATTGGTGTTAAAAGTTCATCATATGATAGAGAGGAAAGAATAAGAATAGATCTGGAAGGGAATATTTACATATTTATATGTTTACAAGTGTGGAAAGTAACAACTTGGTTATTTAATTAGCAATGCTTGTTAAATATCGTAATTTTGGCAATTTGTTTTACAGATGCTTTTTCTTTATTTCACTTTGCATAGCTTCATTTACATTTTATTTTTTGGCAGTATTTTAGAACACCCATTTTTTGATTTTTTTTTTCATTTTGAATTCAAAGGTTCATTGTGTGTTTGTGTGTATACAAATATCCATTTGTATAAGTATTTTTCTCTAGAGTCAAACATTTTTTTCTATACTGTTTTTAACAGTGGTTAATTCAAGGTTAGCAGGAACTTGGGTGGATGATGTCATTTTTTCTGACCAATTAAATATTGTGTTGTATCAATTTAAAGTGCCTATGGAAGGAAGTTTTTATTCTGATGAAGTCTCTTTTTACCCAAGACAAAAGCGCTTAATAAACTAAATACAAGTGGTCCTTGGCTTGGCTCTTTTCCATTTTTTGTCATCTATATTGAGGAGGATTATGGGCATGTTTTTCTCTTGTTACTTGTCTTTGATAAATCTGCATTATTTACTTCATTTATTGTGCTCTTTTACATCTGATTCTGGAAAATTCCTACTCTACAATTAATGCTGCAGCCCTACATGGTTGAAGTTCGCTGCCAAGGATCAACTTTGGAGCATTTTATTAGCTTATGTTGCTACTTTCTGCTCTTTGAGATTGGAACATATCTTTATGGAAATCTTTATGTTAGAGTCATCCCTCACTACAGTTTGAAATGTAGTCTGAGGTCTGATCAGTTTGTTAAAATGTAAAACCACTTGTATAGGATGCTTGAAGCTTTATTCCTGTGTTTCTACTTGTTACCTTATTAGCTGCAGTCTGCATTCTTTGTAGGTGATGGGATTTAAGTTGTTGCAGTGTTCAGGCTCTCACCGACAAAGTAAGCATTTTTTTCCTGAACATATGCTTCTGCTATCTTTTCCTGTCCTTGGACTGTTTTTTTGAACCACTGTCCAATTCCTGGAACTTGACTAGATTCAGTGGGTGCACAAGAGCTGCTCAGAGATACAGGATTACTTTTTGGGCACTTTGTTATAACCTGTTTATGGAAGGTAATGGCTTTTGCAGTTTGAGGATCCTGAGAGTGATTATGTGTACTATTGTAGGGATTTCATATCCATCACCAGAGAACTTCAAAGGCAGGAAATTGAGCTTGGGATTCATTGGTGCTACAATGGAGGACTTTTATGTTTCTGTTGTAAATTAACTCTTGTGGAGCTTAGTAGCTGAAATAGCTTCTATGTATTTTTCAGCACCTATACCTCCTGTACTGGACAATGGACTATATATTTTCATACCAGAACCTTTGAAATTATATACTTCCATGGATTATTTAGCATTTAGAAGTTAAAATATTTTAATTCTATAAAGTCTGCTCTTAATGGTTACATTCTGTTTTCAGAGAGCTCACTATGCTAGATAATATACTTTTCGGTGATTATGTTTGATACATTGTCCCTTGCATTTTCAGTGTTTTGTATTGGTGCTTAGTTAGTATGTACTTCATTCAGACTGAACTATAATTTTTTTATAATGGTCACCAAATAAGTCTACAATAGCCACAGGGTGGATAAGATGCTTGTTTGACATATTACTCATAAAAAATGGTGATTTTATCTACATAAATCAGGACCGTAAGCAAAATAAGACTAGGAACTTCAAGCAGCCTATAGAGAGATATATACTTAATAAGGAAGAATTATAACCATTTAATTTCAAGAACTTCTTGAATATGAATAGAATGAGAAAGAGAAATCTTGAACTAATGGTTACTGCATTTCTTTTCATTTCTTCAAATACAGTTCTAGTTTCTGTTTTCATGTTTCTTACCACTAATTGCTGGCAGTCCATTGTACACTGCAGTCACAAAAGTTGTGAAGACTGACCAACTAATTGCTGGGCAAGCATCATCACTGTTGATAATCAAAGGTCACCCAAAGGTGGGCATTTCAGTATGTCCAATCCAACCCGGCCGTATGCAGGGAAAATGCATCGGGGCAAACCAAAATTGCAAGAGAAGATTGTCAAGACTCCAGGTATTTACAGCAATCCCATCATCTAAATAATTTTATTTCTAAAAATGAAACAAATCTATTTCTAAATCCCCCTTCTTCAAAATGAGATTGCCTCTAGTTCATTCCTTTTGTAGGTTTAATCGAATAAGCACTTTCATCCTTGTGGACTTTTTCAGATACCATTTCTTACATCTAAACTTTCTATAATCATGATACTACTATAGAAACTGTTACAGAGGGGTGTAGTACATTCTGGGATAACACATTTATACCTGATTGGCTTTTCACTTGCTCAGAATGATGACAATTGACATTAGAACCATCCTCATTACTATGGGGTTGCTCCCATGTAGTACTTGGAAAACCCGTGTGTCCAACCCTTGGAACTAATATATGATTGTCTCATGAAATATCAAAAACTCATAGGAGCAAACAAAAAAGCCATCATTTTAGAGTGAATCTAAAATGACTGAAAAGGGGACAAACTAAAACAAATGCTTTTGCAGGGGGCAAGCTCTCTGTCACCCCTCTACACCCCCAACTAATTATATACACCAACTCTGAGATTGCATAATGGGGAAAGGGCAGATTTCTTTACTTTGCTGCAGTGCAATCACATACTAAAAGCTGATGGCAAAACAACCTTAAAAAATGTTTGCTCCTATAAGTGTTTGATTTTTTTACAAAAGCATTCACTCATTTGAGTGTCTGCTGCTGTTATTGTTGACTGCATCTATCTTTATCTACCTTGATATATATCTCTATATATATATATATATATATATATATATATATATATATATATATATGGGTCTATATTGAATCAGTGAACACTTAAAAAAGCGAACGCTGATTCATCGACCCTATTTCAGCGAATGCTGAAAATCCCGAACACCTGGAACAGCGAATTTTTTCTCAGGGAAAAAAATTGCTGGGTCAGTTTTGGGAGTTTGCCATTTCCTTCACTGTGGTGCGATCTCGGAGTTGGTATATTTAAGTAGGGGGGTGTGAAGCCCCCACATTAAATACTGTTTTAAGTTTTTTTTTTTTGTGGAACAAAAAACTTTTTTTTTGTTCCGAGTGTTCGGCATTTTCAGAGTTTGCTTAACTAGGGTCAACTAATAAACGTTCGCTTATTTAATATATATATATATATATATATATATATATATATATATATATATATATATATGT
Organism: Protopterus annectens; assembly: GCF_019279795.1. NCBI lineage: Eukaryota > Metazoa > Chordata > Ceratodontiformes > Protopteridae > Protopterus > Protopterus annectens. The sequence continues at coordinate 517,258,892 of NC_056743.1, read as the reverse complement.
CTATATATATTTTTTCTTATATATATATATATATATATATATATATATATATGTTGATATCCAACAGAAACGACTCAATGAGACCAATGACTGGTGTCAGAACTATGGCCTTAAGCTTAATGCCAAAAAATGTGTCATCATCCCCTTTGGGAAAAACAAGGTTCCCATGAATTACCACACTGATGGTAGTCCACTGAACACAGTAGGCATTATAAGAGATCTGGGAACACAGGCTGACAGCAACCTCTCTTTTGACTACCACATTGCCACTGTGGTCAGAAAGTCCTTCTATGTAGCATATCTCATTACTAAGGGTTTTGCATCCAGGAAGAAAAAGGTCACTGTCTCCCTGTACTCTTCCCTCATTAGGTCACTCATCAAGTACAATGCCCCATTTGGCATGTACCTCACTAGACACCTGCAACAACTGGAGAGGCCACAAAAGTACCTCACAAAGAGGATCCTAGGCCTTAAACACTTGTCCTATATGGACAGACTCAAAAAACTCTAACTATTCTCTGTCCCATATTGCCTACTTAGAAGCAATCTCTGCATGACTTACAAAGCCATGTCTGACCCAGCTCTGTTATTAATGCTACATCTAAAGAAATCCCAATCCCTCCATGCCACATGCTCCAGAGACCTCAACCTCATTACCACAATCAAAAGAACATGCTGAAGGGACAGGTTCATAACCCAGAGACTGCACATACTATGGAACAGACATCCCATGCATGTCAAACAGAGTACTTCACTGGCCCTCTTCAAGAAAAATCTTGATGAGTGAATGGGAAATAAAAAATTCACCCTAGGGATCACTCCAGTGGCTCTACTTGACAGAGGCACTGGGAACTAAGGCCGAGTGGCAGGATACCAGGGTAATCCTATGGGCTAAGCTTGTAAAGGCTCCAGGGCCATTAGCCTAGTACACACCTATGAACCTATATGTGTGTGTCTCTCCCTCTCTCTCTCTGTGTGTGTGTGTGTGTGTGTGTGTGTGTGTGTGTGTGTGTATATATATATATATATATATATATATATATATATATACACACACACACACACACACACACACACACACACACACACACACACACACACACACACAATCATTTTAGTCAAGACTCAAGTAATATATACGTTGCCGTTGTAAATGCTGATCACAAAAGGCTAACCAACCAAATATCAACAAGCTGCCACACGTGCTGAGAAAGAACCTAGGTGCATGCAATTCTTAAACTAAAGGAAAATTATTTGAAGGGGGACAAGCCCGCTGCACCCCCTGCTAATTATATGTACTGACTTTGAGACTGCACAATATTGGGGAAATGGCACATCTCCCAATGCAGAGACTGGAGGGATCTTTTACACCTGTTGACCATCTACTTAGTCGACTGTATCAGTTGATTAAACAGATGCCATACAAAGTCCTTTTATATCAAAGAGAGTCCACCCATGTACACACACACACACACACACACACACACACACACACACACACACACACACACACACACACATATATATGGGTTCCATTTAAGTGATTGAAGTTTCAGAACTTCGAATTTCATATGGCCAAAACAATATGATCAAAATTTTAAAACTCTGAACACTTAACGAACATCTCCATACAGAGCAGAATGGGAGTATTCCCATTGCCTCACTGTAGTGCGATCTCAGAGTTGGTATATATTAATAAGGGGGGGTGCAAAGGGGCTTGCTCATGCATAAATATGTTTTAATTTGTTTTTGTTTTTTGCTTTATTTAAATGTTCGTAGTTTCAAAACTTCGATCATATGGTCCCAGCCATATGAGATTTGAAATTTTGTAGTTTAGATCATTCAAAGTAGACCCATATATATATATATATATATATATATATTTATATATATATGTGTGTGTGATTTTATATATATATATATATATATATATATATATATATGTATATATATATATAACTATATATATATATATATATATACACACACACACACATATACCCACACATACTTTACACAAGTATATTACATTTCATTCCTTTAAAATATTACTTTGAATTATTTTAATTTTAATACATTTTATATATACATTCACTAATAAACATCATAATTATATTTGTATTTATACTTAACCTAGTTATATACTTTTTATGGCTGTAGTACAGATTTGTAATTTATATTTAATCCTTTCTTATTTATCAGTTGATGGGTAATTCTGGTGTGTAATGTGCGGTGGTGGTGCTGCGGTAGCGTTGTCGCCTCACAGTAAGACGTTGTCCTGTTCGATTCTGAGCTAGAGCATCTTCTGTGTGGAGACATGCGTGAATGGGCGTACCTTCCTTGAAGGTTGTGCATCAGAGCTGGCAACTCAGCACGTAAAAATCTACTTCCAATCATTAGCGGACCGGAGTTCCGCTGTGGCAACCCCTAACCGGGAAAAGCTGAAAGACACAACAACAACACAACAATGTGCCTAATGTATTAGTTGTAGCCTGCAAGCAGTTTTATATCAAGTTTCTTTTTATATATACTACATTTTGAATTAAAATGCTGAGCTTAATTAAGGGAACTGATGAAGGAAGGGACATCTTCACCCCATGACTGAAAGACATCCCTGTTTCCATTAAGTAGCAGCTTTGTGTATTACTCTAGGACCATCCAGCTGATATGATTAGGAATCACTTGAATCTTTGATAACCATAAAGTGCATGAGACCAGTGGTTATGTCACCTAAGAAATAATGGTTGTAGCAAAACCATTGTTTTATGTAATTGTGAAGTTTAAATTAATGTCTATCACTGTCTTCTCACATTTTATGAAAGGGTATTTTTATGATTTGATTTTATACCTTAAAATCTTTTTTTGTCTTCAGTAGCCATGCAGATGATCCAAACAAATGAAATAGTAATTTAATTAGATATCGGACTTGGGACTTTTTTTTGCTAGATGATTAATGGTAGTCTGTTTTCACATAACATGAGTGGCTACTGAATAGATTTGAGATATCCAAGGCTAAAAACAAGGAATACAAATCTCCGCTGCAAATAATACATGAAGACTGTACTATGACAGTCTTAATATCCACCTAATATGGATTATATATATCTTGACATAAAAAAATATTTGATTTATTTCTGGCTAAGAATGGGATAGATCAAGGCCTTCCTACAGCACCAAACAACTTCTTATGGGAGCACCAGTGCATAGGTATGAATAATACCTACATAAGTCCATTGTCTCTCTTTGGGCCTAGGTGTTCTTTAAGAATAAAAATAATTAGTAATTATCATGCAATCTACAACAGTTTAATAACAAGGAAACAAATGCACAACATAGTAGTATGTTTGGTAATTGCTTGCACCACAATCTGCGAGCTGAATTTTGACAACAAATGGAAGTTATATTATAAAAGAGTAATGCTAAATAAAACAAGTTATATGCACTATTGAAAAGAGGAGGAATGACATAAACAAGTAGGTACAATAAGGAAGGAGAAGTATAGACCAGTCAGGCAGAAGAAAACGATGGGGGAAGAAATAAAAATGAAGGTGGGTGGTCATTAGTCAGATAGTCAGTGCAAAAGACAGACTGGATTGAGGACCTGTTTGTAGAACAATAGTGGTAAGAAATAATCTAATGCATATACATGTACATATACTAGGATGGTACTTAGAGGCTAACATCTGACCAAACATTCACTGCCTCACAACTGCTAAGCCCAATCATACCCAACACAAATGTATAGCTTAAATGTATAGTGAGATGAGCCATATCATGTAGAACACAAAAAGGGAGACAAGTGAGATACTGAATTCTTTGGAGGTGGATAGAGTCCAAATCTGCATAACAAGCAAATAACTTAAGAGGTAACTTTAATAGGAAAGGTTGTAACTTCTTCTAAAGACCACATGAATAAACCTTCCTCAAGTTTAAATATTATGGCTCCAAGGTAGCTACTGGTTTTGTTTAGGAGAATTTTATTTATTTATTTGTTTGTCGGGGAAGTCCAACTGGGTAATACCCATTTTCAGTGGAGGCCCAGGGAGAAAAGCTCCATTTGCTTACATTGCATTATACTAAGTTCAGTTAAACACAGAGTAGTTACATTTCTATTTCTATTTATACATAAACACTAGTTACTATCAACCAATTAATATGTGGTGTGGCTATCCCACCACTGCTAAACAATTAATATCTGATGCCCCTGCACTGGCCCAGTAATCAAGTAGCCTCAATCCTCACCACTAGCACCAGTGAGGGATGTGCACATTGGGAGGATGACAAGTACACACACAGTAAAGTACAATTTCTCTTAAGAGCACAGAGAGATCACAATCAGTATGGAGCTGGTTTCTCGCTCTCTCTCTCTCCAGGTCCCCAATAAGACTCCCCACTGGCACAGCTACAGGGTTAAGATCTCAGCCAAGTAGTCAAGTTAAAACCTCCAGCACCCTCTCTGTCCAACCAGTGCTTTGTGTCCCTGCCCAAGTAGCTCACACACACACACACACACACACACACACACACACACACACACACACACACACACACACACACACACACACACACTGAGATTTGATTTATATACAGATAGCCACTCCTGAGGAAGGCTGGCACAGGTTTACTGGTAATACCCCCTTCTGCCCAGACTATAAGGTACTACCAGCTGCTATCAACCACTCATATCAGCTACTAATAAGGCCCATATAAAGGGTGACCTATTCTACTGTGTAATGTTACTATTATCCAAACGTTAAGTGTGTCCAAGACTTTTAAGGCTGTTTAAGAGTGGCCTATACAGTGTCACCAAATACATATGCAAGTATGCTAAGAGCTTAAATTTCTTTAAGCAAACCAGCCACAATTAAAAGGTTTAAGTATATTTAATAGTAAATAATGAAAGAACAAGACAATATTCAATAACTCAACGCTGTGACAACAGAGTTCAGAATCACAGGAAATATTTCAAAACATCATTGCAGGACAGTCTCAAATAAATACAGAAAACATCTAAACTACTCTTTACTCTATTCCTATCTATATCTAAGAGATACTATGCCCTAAATGACTTACAGAGCAAGACAAGTGCTGATGAGAGGATGCTGTCATAGCTAAAGACAAATACAAAATGCACAGACAGTTCTTAAATTACTATCAATCATTTCTGCTGGGTTATCTCAGATTACATCATTTTTTGTCACCTCTGCCTTCAATTTCCAGGCTAACAGAAACTTAAACTTTAGCACATCTGTGTCAAGAATACTTATCTCTCATAAGGTTGTCTGGAAATTGAAGTCATAAAACATTTAAACACTTTTATCTTTGAAATCTGTAATTATTTCTGTTTCCAGACAGTAGAAAGAGTTTCTAGCTGCAGACATTCTGTCTCCAGCAGAGATAACCAGCATAATAAACAATTAACTTATTTTCTTAGAGTTTGCAAGTTAATGCTGTTATTTTCCAGTAGGGTACACTGTGGTTACATTCTTGAAGCTCAGCACATAACTTACAGTTTAACACAAACTTCTGCACCAGCAGTTTAATACACACATAACATATAGTTCTAGACAAGCCTATGGATCATATTAATATTCACATATGACATAGAATTATTTACAAAATTCTAGCTAGCTGGACTGGCAACCTCATAGTTACATTTATACATTTTAAGATATATTTCTAAGGGAATATATAAATACGGGGAATGAGACATTCAGATTTTACCACAGCTCCAGTTGATTTAATGTAATGTTAAATGAGGTTGCAATTAGTTATTACATTTAGGCATTATAGTCTGAATATATTTTAATGCCAGTCATTTAATGCAGATCAATGACAGGTGCTCTCCTTTAGCTGAAAGAATAAAAAAAACTTAAAAAAAAAAAAAAAAAAAAAATACAGACTGGGAGTGGGTAGGGAGGTGATCATTGATCCCTAGGAAAAAATGTAAAAAAGTAAGATGGCTACACAAATCATAAACTGTACTTGGTGTGTAGTATATGAATAAGAGAGGGAAGAATTACCGTAATATCCAAGCAGGCATTGCAAGTATCATTAATGAAATGCAACCCTCTCCACAAACATTTGTTTCATCCTCAATTTTCTAGTATTATTTATAAAAGGAATTCACTAATACTGACATAGAGTATAACATGAGGGGGATGGGAAGTACAGAAGTTGTAACAATGTAACAATAAGTGATAGCTAGATGTAAATACTATACAAGTATGCAGTAGTCGTATAAACAATGCAATGTCAGAAATAACAAATGTGGTTTAAGGTAAAAGAGAAGTGATACCAACAGACTGAGTAGCCATATTAATTTGGATATACATATATGATTTGAACTAATAATGTTGTTAATACCATAAACAATAACAGCATAAAAGAAAAAAAAAGAAAGAAAGAATATATCACTTCAGCTTGTCAGGATATAACATTTTGTGTGTCTGATGTGGATCTTCAGCACTAGTTGAAGACTGCCAATCATTTTCACAGTGTTTGGAAATTTGATGGCCATCTCATTGTAGATTTGAGAAATGCAGCTAAGATTTTATTATAGTGGTATTTGTATTTTGTTCTTTTTGTCTACCTGAACTGGAAGGTTTGCAGCTAAAAGTATATTTGATGAGCTCCAAGGTATACATTGAAACTGTCTAGACTTTTCTTGACCGTATCTGAAATTGAGAAACTTAATTATAATCGATCTTGGTTGAGCTGTAAAGCTTATGGGGTCTCACACGTCAGTCTTTTTCAATTACATAGGAAGTAGCTGAAGGAGAAGGCACTTCAAGTTTTGTCAGGGATTTCTGCATCAAGGTTATGGTTGTTGTCCTTCTCCAGCTTAGTCAAATGTAATTATATTATTTAAGTGACTTCTCCCTAGCCGTCTGTTTTATCTTTTTACTTTTTCTTTTCTATTCTAATCTGTGCTGAACCTCATTTCACTTTGCAGCTTGCTAATTAAGTGCAATAATTTTGCAGTACATGACCTGAGATTTTTTCAAAGTCATTAACTACATTTGCATCTCAGTAACTATACCGATTAGCAAAAGTTTAATAACAAATAGATCTTCCAGGAAATGGTCTTCAGAACATGGAGTAATTTAAGTATTTATTTTCCTTTTACTTTTTTTACCATCTAATGATTCCAATCTGGTTTGGTGACATTTTAATAAGGCATGTGGTGCTTGGGTATTTTGGTGTTGCCGTATCCAGCATAGTTGAATGATAGTGTTGCAGTCAAACCTGATACACTTTAGTGACTTAGTTCTCTGGGGCCATCCTTCAGTAAGCAATAACAAACTAATCACAAAGAATAAGGTAGTGGAATATCAAAGGTGGGTCTAGGAGTAGCTACTAAAATAATCAGCAATATAGGAATTAAAATACTTATGATATGTAGAAGATCATGATGAGATCTCTGATCATAACTAGATTATGTGCTTGAATAATGTATACCAAGAAATTCAGTTTGAAACCAAAGTCTGACAGGTGAATTTCTTGACATCCATTCTGAGAACAAGTATTTTTGGTTAGAGGCCCAGTCGTAATGTTTTGTAGTACATAGAGCTAAATATGTGTCGTACAATAAGGTTTGTTAAATCTTCGGAGTACTGCATTGACGGAATGCTGGCCATTCTCGGTATGATGTATGGCATTATATTAGTAAAAACTGTTCTTCGACTGTTGTCCTCATGTGAATTTTCTCTTTCAAATAAGCACTGTAAGGGGGGTTTATGAGAACACAGTGTATGTATTGTAACATCTTTTAAAGCTGTTAGTTGATGCACAGGGGAACCAGTTAAGAGTATGAGGGCAGGAAATGCAAAATAAAACATATAAATGAAAACAGAACACTAAAGGACTAGAATAACTATGGTACAAATGTATGAAACAATGCAATAAACAATGAAATATAGGAACATGAAACTGCAAAAACTAATAATAAAAACTTAAAGAGTGAATAAGTGAGCATAGAGAACTGGGCCTGGGAACATGACCAGTTTCATTAATATGGGAATAAAACTGCTAGTAAATTTTATTGTGTGTATACAGGAGTATACTACACCATAGCAGTTACATTTATACAGATGTCTTCCTACACATACACAGATGTCCAACAACGTACCACTCATCTACATGGCAAGTTATCTCACCGCACACACACCTCACTGACAATTCAAATCTATGGTTTTATTTTGTTTAAAATAACATTATTATCAGCCTTAAATACATAACACTTAGAATTAAAATCATAGTAAATCAATGCACAATTACATAACTCATTAACTTGAGCAACCAGTCCTTTCTTCTGTACCACCATAGGACACTTCTGTCCATATTTGTGTTGATGTTTGTCAACCACAGTGTTAAACTATTGTATGTTTAGTGCACTAACTCACCTTTCTGGTATAACATATTCAGTGTTTACCATATAGGGGCACTTCTACTATGTCCTAGAGTGCAATGCACATCGGTGCTTCTCCTTACAATTCATGGCCATAGCATTTGCTAGCACCGTACAGCTGCATCATCTATGGTCCTTCCTATCCAATGACAAATGCAATGATATTCATGCAAGGACACACCTACTGCATATTTGTGTGATGCCTGATTACAGTTAGTAGGCCTGGAAATGAATATAGTTGCTTCCTTATGGGTAGTGACTTACTACAAGGGTACCTATATTAGTTTTCATTTAATTTAATGCTATGTTGATTCACATTTGCATCTAGAATATGTCTTTCTCTTTCTCATTGTATTACTGGCAGTGTATAGAATATTTATGAACAATGCACAGTATGTCCCACGACTTTAAGATGAAGTATGTTGCATACTGTTTGTGACATGTTTGGTTACTTGACAGGGTTATCTATCTGCAGTGTGGCCTCCATGCTATAGCAGACATACCTGATGTTGACCAGATTGTGACTGTATTTGTACATCTACAACTCATTTCTGTCAGTGGAATTTTTTTTTTGTTTGTTTTTGCAGTGTTTGTTTGTAGTTAGCTTTGCAAGCTAGATGACTCATAGCTTCATGATTGGCCTCTAAAAATTCCAGGCTCCTGCTGTGATAGGTACAAACCTGTGGGTAGTGCATTTAAGCTTCTTGCCATTTCAATAGATAGCCAATATGTCACACAATTTGCTTTTGACTTCCAGCTGTGTGATAGTGTGAGATTTGCTTTAGCTTTTAACAGTGGAATTCATATGCTAGGCTCTTGCCATAACAATCTTATACAAAACCAAAAAGTAAAAAGGTCACACAGTCAAACCGGTTAGTAAAAAGTACAATAAAAACCTAGCCAAGCTAGAGTTTTCACTGTGTGATACCTTAAACCTACTGTAATAGAAGCCCACGGGATATATGCAAATGACCCCTTAAGGGCATGAAGTGTTTTAACTATATGGCTTCTGAACATCCATGAGTTTTTATTTTTCCTTTTTTAAGCCTTTGTGGACAGATTCAGGCCAACAAAGACAAATGACACTACCTGTGGAAATGCACATTTTGGCTTTCATACGACCTCCTCAGCACAGCGTAAGTGGACTGTTTAGCTATACTCTAGAAGCACAGGGACTTTAAACCCAGCTGATGTCCATAACTATTAAGGTGTCTGCAATGTATCCTAACTAACAACTACATCAAAACGTAAAAAGGTCACACAGACAAGTTAGTTATTAAAACCTAGAAGACAAACTTAGTCAAGCTACAGTTTTCACTGTGTGATACCGTAAACCTCCTGTAATAAAGGCCCATGGGATATATACAAATGACCCCTTAAGGAGATCAAGTGTTTCAGCTACATGGCTTCTGAACATCCATGACTCTCTACTTTTCCTTTTTAAGTCTTTATGGGTGGATTCAGGCCAACAGAGCCAAATAGGAGGTTTAAGGTATCACACAGTGAGAACTCTACCAATCTTATTATAGTGATGCCCTTATGTATGAACCTGGGTTACCTTTAGTTTATCGAACGTCCACTTCATCGACACTAACTTTGCCGACACGTCACATTACCGAGAGATGGAAAGCTGACATTTCCCACACAGTAAATAACCATTTGGTCATCCCGATTTCAGGTACTATCAATAAAACAAACCCACTGATGTGGGGGGGGGGTTCACTCCCCACACCCCCCTTAATAAATATACTAACTCTGAGAATGCACTACCACAGGGGTAAGGGGCAAAGTTCAGGTAGATGGCCAAATGGTTACTTACCATGTGGGAAATGTCGACTTTCCATTTGTCGGTAATGTGACGTGTCGGCAAAGTTAGTTTCAGTTAAGTGGGCATTCGATAAACTAAAGGTAACCCATGAACCTGTGTGTTATAAGGTAATTTTTCTTTTCTTTCTGGAGCACAGTCAAAGTGGTCTATATATCACAAGAAAATGAACCCTTCTGGATTTATGCCAAGAGTGGGAGGAGTTTGGGTATATCCTGACTAAAGCTGCCATGATTAGGATCACTGACCTGAATGTCAGTTCCAGATGTAAGACTTGAATTCATCATAAAGTGTGAGCCCTGACAGCTGTAATTTATAAACATCAGCCTTATCAGCTACATTCTCACTTGATCCTGTAGCATCTGATTTAAATCAAACTGTTTAAAATATAGACCTGGATGGTACACCTGTACACTTCTGTGGAATGCAACACCCGGCTCAGTTAAAGTGCAGATACCTTCTATCTAGTCATTTACACACAAGAAATTCACACAAGCAATTTCTGCTCACTGGACACCTAAGATCGTTATACATGACGCCTTTATAAAATATGTCCAAATAAATAATAGATGCTCAGCAGAAAATTGCAATTATATTTAGATATATTCCAACATTGTTTTGGCTTCAAGAATTTCTGTTTAAGATTAATAGCATTACTAGCCCACCTACTGCAGTGCTTTTATCATCATCTGAATAAATTAAAAAAAAAAACATCCAAAAGGGAAAAGGCACATTCTGCCTAGTTTTTCATCATTACCAGCTGTAATTATTTAATTTCTAAATTAAAGTTCCCCACATACAGGCTAATACAGCTATTAATCTAGCCAGTAAACCACAAGTCTATATTAGAATACTTTAAAATGCGTTAAGAAAAAGTTGCTGTAATTTCCCACTTGGAAATCAATTGCTCGAATGCTAGCCTCTAGAATTAAGATTTCTGCAGAAATACTAAAACAATTTACATATAGACTGCTCTAGCTATGATAAATATATTTTATACATTTTGATACACTGGAAATGAGAGATGGAACAGCCTGTTCAGTAAAAATAGCTATTACTGACAAAACAGTTTTATTGAGCGGGTGATTCAGTCACTGCAGATGAAACAATTGTCCTGATGTCCTTTTAATGTAAAACATGTTCCTTACCATTTTTGAAGCTGACAACAGATAAGTCTGATCACATCTACCTATTTACTGGTAATGTTTTTATTTTTATTGGAGAATATATACTTTAGAAACAACTACTACCTCTTCAAGCTGAGTTGTATACGTCAGTAACATTAGCAACTGTTTCAGTCCCAGAAAATGGAAAATATGTCCTCTGCTATCGCTCAAAGTAATTCATAATGGATACTACCCTCACGTCATTAGTATGTCTCATTAACTTACTTATAATTATGGAAACTCACTAAGAGATTAATCAGTACTTTTCTTAAACCGCCATAATAGAGAACTGTGAAAAATACTTTAAAGAAATCGCACGACACAGGTAGCACCAACAACACTCCTAATATCAAGTGCATCCTTACTACAGGGTCGCTAGGGCAAAGTCTACCAATTATTCGATACATTTCCATAATATGATAATTTTATGATAATTTTTCTGTGGGTCATGTCTGTCTGTTAATCTTGTTTGTATGTATTTAAATTAAAGCTCACTGATTTCTCTTAAAGAACTCAGATACACATTTTTTTTTGTATGAAACTAGCTTGATAACATTTAATCAGCAGTGAGTGATCTAGTAAATATCTAGCAAATTCTACTTGACAGAAATGGTGTATTTCCATGTTGTGCAGCCTTTAGGTCAGGTGTGGGTGCAGCCACACTTTCATACTGGACAATGGGTGTTGAACCACCTATAAGGGAGACAGACAGTGCTAATGTCTCCTGGCCCTGTGATTCAGTGTGTTTGTTGGCATGAGTGACAGAACTCATATCCTGCCAGAGCTTCTACATGTGAAAAACATAACAATGGTCTGGCCTGTGAATACACAAATGAAGGCATAACAGAGTGACTTTGAGATACCCTGTAATATGTGAAGTTCTGTATCATACATGCATATGGTAGGTGGAAATATACCGGTATAAAACACATTAGACCTATGCTGATTTTTTCTGTGCCTAACACTTGATGTACCTATAAGAAATGTGTTTTTCCTTGGGGTCTGCATTATAGTGTTGCTGCATAACAAATGTAATGTGGCTAATAACTTGCCTTCCATGTAAGATACATGGAGTTTGATCACTTCCAGGATCTACCTATGTATTACATCTGTGCCCTAAATGTTTCCATGCAGGGATGCTACAAATGCCTCATCGTCTCTGAGGCAAGAACTAGGACCATGTGTGGGTCCACTTCATATGTTGGATGCCTGATACTACTTTGCAGAGTTGATGACCAGGGCTACTGGCATTCCATGAGGCAGTAATCAGTGCAGGCACTGGTATGATGGCCTGCTGTACTTCTGTCATGATGATTCCTGAGTGCTGGAAGAAGAGCTGAAACAAGAATGCCCCAAATGGTTTTGTAAACATTAATCATTTTTTATTGTGTTTCATACTGCTTTTTTAAACAATGTTCTCTCTTTCAATAAAATTTGGTTCTTCTATGACACAGCAGGATACACCATGTTGGTACATGGTGTTGTCTGTACACGTACTCAGATTACTGCTGTGGGCTGCTGCTGTTGTGTCACTATGCGCTTTGTGGGACAGGACACCTCCCTGTGCAGGTATGGGGTTGAGACCACAGTTTCATGCTTTTGCATCATTGTATATAGCTGTTTGAGTACAGATTATATCTCAGCCTATGGATAAAAATCCAGGGTTCTGTGTGACTGCACATGTATGCTGTAATGTAGCTAATTCCACGTGGTCACCATCTCAAGCTTCAGCTTCTTTGCACATACATATAGTAATGCAGCCACTTTCACATGCTTTGTATACAATCGCTGGCTTCTGCTCATTGCATATATATATATATATATATATATATATATATATATATATATATATATATATAATATATATATCTATATAGTAATGTAGTAAGTTTCACGAGCTTCGGTTACAATCATATTTTCATTGCACAAATATGTAGTAATATAGACAGTTTTACAGGCTTTGGTTACAACCACTGGCTTCTGTTCATTGCACATACATGTAGTAATATAGACAGTTTTGCAGGCTTTGGTTACAATTGATGGCTTCTGCTCATTGCACATACATGTAGTAATGTAGACAGTTTCACGGGCTTTGGTTACAATCAGTGGCTTCTATTCATTGCACATACATGTAGTAATATAGACAGTTTTGTGGGCTTTGGTTACAGTGACTGGCTTCTGCTCATTGCACATACATGTAGTAATACAGACAGTTTTGTGGGCTTTGGTTACAATTAATGGCTTCTGCTCATTACACATACATGTAGTAATATAGACAGTTTTGTTGGCTTTGGTTACAATCACTGGCTTCTGTTCATTGCACATACAAGTAGTAATGTAGCCAGGTTCAGGGGCTTTGGTTACACTCATTGACTTCTGTTCATTGCACATACTTGTGTAGCTGTACCTGTGCAAGGTTGTTTGCATCTTATTAGCACCTGTGTGTGATGGCTGACATGCCTCTTTTGTCTTTTAATACAGGCAGAGTGAGAGAAAAGTACTGTTGGCTGATGGAAGAGGCACAAAGAGTTTTGGTGCACTGAGGTACATAGCACTTGACACCTAGCCTGGACCTATATAGTTTGCACAACCTGTGGAACAACCATAATAATTTTACCCTCTGTGTCTACCTTCTGCTAGTCATGCTAGTACCACCAGGGTACAGGCACATCAGCCATCACCTGATGTTGCCTGGTTAAGGCTGAAGGTGAGGTCACTGATAAGGGTGGGATGGTCTCCTTAGAGAAGGACCATCCTATCTCATGCAACTAGCCCATCCCATTTACCTGGCCTAGCATAGCTGGAGTGAGTGCTGAAGATGGTGGATGACTGGCATTGACATGCTGGGTCACTGCACAACACCCACTTCTGCAGCAAGTCACAGTTTTAATGCTTCAATTGCTAACTGGCTGCTTCCATTGGGCCACCAGAATGGGTTGTTGCCCATAACACTAGAAACTATCCACAAGAATCTCAACTATTGGGTCGTAGTAATATCCCTCTGAGCTGGTCATCAGCTTGCTCACTGTTTGTACTCCTCACTATTTAAACATTTACTTGCCATATGTCGGTGTGGTGTGTGTCCCATGTATCTCCCACCTCGCATGCATGTGCAAGTCCATCCTTGTTTCTCTGTATTGTTTTATGTTTCTTCTTCTACTGCCTACCATCCCACACTTTCATTCCCCTGTTTCCCTTTCATCCTTACCGCTATCCTTTCTATGTATATATTGTGACATAGTAGAATTTGAATAACTTTTTTTTTCATGCGCGTGTGTATGACTTTATGTGCTGGAAGAATACAAGTGTAATTAATTGGATGTATCTGGCTGAAAAGGATTGATGTGAGAGCTGTAGTCTTACCAGATCAGACAATTCTGCCTCTGTGAACAGTGTGTGTGTGTGTGCTGGTGAAAGATATGTTTTTCTCTCCAGGTGGATGGATTGTTCATTTGAAAGAAGGGTGAGACAGTCAGAGAGAGAGAGAGAGAGAGAGAACTGCTTGGAGGAGACAGCGGTCTTTCAGTGCAGAGTGAGTATTAACTGGAGAAGTTGTTAACCATGTAGCATAAAAGGTGGGCTGCTTAGAATACAGTTGTGCCTCTTATTACAAAGGAAGAAGCAATACAGGGGTGGAAATTACAGCTGTTTATTTATTTATTTAATTTTTTTTTGGAGAACAGAGTGAAGGGGAACTTGAAAACGTTTATGTTTTTCTTAATCCAGTCTTCTTTTTATCTTTTCCATTGATAATGAAAATAAACTGCATAGGACTGAGACAGCTGCTTCTAGTGTGCTTTGGTTAGTGTAATTTATGTAAAAAGGGGGAAATGTCATCACAAAACAGTGTGCCCTTCCCCCACTTGCATTGAGTCTTCCTTCTTTGTTTATACCTGTTCTTGCTACATATCTGCTTTCCTACTTCCTCACACTCCCGTTTCTATTACTTTAAAGTGGGAGGTTGGCATAAAGGTTATGGCGTTTACCTTAAAGACACAAGGTGCAGAGTTTGATTCTAACATGTGGTAATTGGCTAGGCTTAAAATGGCCCACTAAGGTAGTTAGCCTAGTATGAACCTATGGCCCTACACTACTTTAATAGAACAAACAAGGTATCCAGATGACAGAGAACCAAATAACAAGTCTCAAACACATGCTGCATATTGTTCATATGTGGTGACTTGTAACAGTTTGCGGGTGACAATTCATTAGATCTTCTGTGACCTTGTTACACATTCTCTTGCGCTTGAACATGGCAGAGAGAATTGCTGTCTTGACTTATTGCCTAGCTCTTTTTCCTTACCACTCAGCTGAAGTTGTGAGTTGTTCATTGTGCCCCATATGCTCTCACTGAAATGTAGTTGTCTGTCTTCCCATGCAGAATGTTCTTACTAATTCATGTTGAATTTCAAAATGAATATTCTTACAATGTGCTCCAAGGATTATACCTGCAAAGTATGTCTATGAATCAAGTCCTGTGCCTAAAATTATATTGGGCTGCCTTCCATTCTTTGAAAATGACCCAGTGTAAAAATGTCCTCACCATTCTAGGACTGTATTTTCCTCTCACAACAATGTATATCAGCAACTATGTGTCTAGTTCAACTATGTGTCTAGTTCCATCCATCCATCCACCCACAACCCTTTTCCCGTTTTTGCACACATTGGTTCAGGATGTCAATTCAGCCGGGTGGCTAACCCTGCCATGGTAGTTATTCCACACCGCACACATGCACACACACTCACTCCTATGACCAATTTAGAGTGTCTAATCCAGTTTATGTCTTTGGAATGTGGGTAGAAACCACAGCACCCAGAGGAAACTCACAAGGAGGACATGCAGACTCCACACAGAAGACACCCCAGCCAAGAATAAACAATACAATATAATACAATGCAATGCAGTAAACAACTAAGTTATTGCCCTTGGGTATGATTGCACATGAAAGGACTTATGTAAGATGCACAGGAATGTAATACCTTATAGTGCAAATGGCTATTATTTGTACTTGATGCGAATATTTAGCATTGTTCAGTTCAAGTATGGCACTGGGATAGAAACTGTTCTTAAGTCTGTTTGTCTGAGATGCAATGGACCTGAACCATCTGCCAAAAGGCAGCACAAACAAATGATGTTCAGGGTGGAAAGGGTCTTTCAATATGCTGCTGAAATAGTGAGAGCTGAAGAGTTCCTCCAAAGAGTGCAGTGAGCAGTCAATGATTTTCTGGGCAGAGTTAATGACCCTTTGAAAGGCCTTCCTGTCTACTGCTGAGCTGTTGGCATGCCACATGGAAATGCAAAATGTCAGCATACTTTCTATAAAACAGTAGTAAAAAGACACCAGCACATTTTCTGCTGGTTGTTTTTCTTGAGGATACTCAGGAAATGGAGTATCTGGTGTGCCTTCTTGACTGCCTCCATGATGTTTATGAACAAAGACAGATCTTCTGCCAAATGTACACCTAGAAACTTGAAGGCAGGAACCCTTTCCAGACAGTCTCCATTGACATATTGTGGGTTATGATTTGCATTGTGCCTCTGGAAATCTATTATGCATTCTTTTGTTTTGCTTTTGTTCAGGGCAAGGTTGTACTCAGTGCACCATGCAACCAGTTTTTGATCTTTATCTCTATATGGTATCTTGTCTCCTCCTGAAATAAGTCTAACCACTGTAGTGTCATCTGCAAACATAATGATGGTATTCGTAAAATGAGAGGGGATACAGCTGTGGGTGTAAAGAGTATACAGAAGGGGGCTCAGCACCCTGCCTTGTGGGACACCAGTGTTTAGCATGAGTGGAGGAGAGGTACAGGTCTAGTCTAACCATCTGAGGATGGTTAGTCAAAAAGACTTGAATCCAACAGCAGGTAGGTTCTGAAAGTCCTAGTCCAGTGAGTTTAGTGACCAGGCTATCCTTGATAACTGTGTTAAAAGCTGAACTAAAGTCTATAAAGAGCATCCTCCCATAGCTCCTCCATGGCAGCATTACAGCTTATCATATTAATGTCTGCATTATTCCTCTGTCCTGATAATGCCCACACAGGAAGGCAACAACAGCCCCAGGTCATAACTTTGTGGAATCGACCTGTTTAAGGAACCAGTATTCACTCACTGAAATGGCTATGTAGGAGGTGATGTTCTCCTTTATTCAAAATTCATGTTTTGTCTACTGGGCACTTACAGAGGTTCATAGGAGATTACTAGGCTAACAGCCCAAGAGCTCTTATAAGTTTAGCCATATTTATCTTGAGTTTCCCAATTTTCAGTAACTAGATGAATGAAATTCTCAGAGGTGTAAGTCTATGCTATGGTATCTAATACTGACTGCATGTGTCCGTGAGGGACATGGGCACTAGCCAGGAATAACTTTACGATTACCCATCCATTGATCTAGGTTGCACTTGAAGAGGGTCAGGGAAGGACTTTGCTTCATGTGAATGGGAAGCTTGTTCCAGAGTAGGGGGTAGACACTGAGAGATGCATCTATGTCTCCAACATGATTTATTCATGTCAGTGACTACGTTAAGATTATTTATTGTATATTTTTTTAATGATATTTGTTGACCGGGAAAGTCTACTGGGCTTGAGACTCATTTTCAGTGGTGGCCCGGGGAGAAAAGCTCCAAGTTACATGAAAATCATTACATGAATTTGGAAGGAAACAATTACTTATAAAAAATAATACAGAAAACTATCTAAACAGCACATATGTTGCAAAAAGGCACAATTCAGTGACAATGGAACATTAGCTTGTAGGAAAATT
The DNA here is from genome assembly GCF_019279795.1 of Protopterus annectens. Taxonomy (NCBI): domain Eukaryota; kingdom Metazoa; phylum Chordata; order Ceratodontiformes; family Protopteridae; genus Protopterus; species Protopterus annectens. Next base: position 517,240,727 of record NC_056743.1, on the reverse strand, counting down.
ATACAGTTAGAAATATTTAACAATACAGCTCAATTTTTTTTTATTTATAGGTGAAAGTAGCAAAAGAGAAAGGCAAGTGTAGTGGGAAGGTAGAATTACAGAGTTAAACCTAAAAGGTAGGCTAGATATAGTTAGAATATTACAGCTAAGTGGTGGGAATAAGTAGATTATAGGTGGCATGTATTTAATGGTAGTATTAAAAGTAGAAACTGATAGAGAAGAGAAAAGGTGTTAAGATAGTTGTACAGATGTGTGGACTGGGATACTAAAGATTAGGGATAACATATGGTGTAACAGTATAACATATACATAAGTATATTTGCTATATGAAATAGTTTTGCTAGATTAAGGAGGCTGTGGATATATGTTGCATTTGCAGCTGGGGTTATCAGTGAGATGTGGGTCTATATTACGTTATTGAATACTTACAACATCGAACGTGATATGGTCGACAACATATGTTCAAAGTTGCAAGTATTCGAAAATTAAATAAAATAAATTAAAAAAAGGAAAATCTTACCTGAATGTTTTAAGCAGGGGAGCAAGCCCCCTGGCACCCCCCTCTCTAAGTATACCAACTCCGAGATCGCACTACATTGCAGAAAATGGAAATCTTCTCTACGGAGATTTCTGCTTTTGTTTTCGAATACTTGCAACTTATGGTGTCAACCATATAACATTTTATGTTGTTAGTATTCAATAACGTAATATAGACCCGTGAGATGTTGTTTTAGTTTTCTTTTAAAGGAAATTATGTTGTCTAATTCTGTAACCGATGAAGGGAGGAAGTTCCACAGATTAGTTATGGAATGGGAATAGAGGCAGGAATTGATCATGAACAATTTAAAGGAATAGTTCCATGGAACAAGTGACCCTCATGCAGTTTGATTTACGAATGTGTAGCATTTCCATCAGGGCTTGATCAGTGACTGCCCTGTAGGTGAGAGACAGATCGCCCCCTTAGTAGTATGTGTAACAGAATACAGTAATTAGGCTTTCAATCTTTCCACTTAGGAGTTGTTTTTTATACCATGTATCTTCCTGGTGTGAAACCTCTGGCGTCACTCCTGCTGTTGTATATGTCTGGTGAGACAAAAGGGTTCATTGTGATGAATTACTGCTCTGAAAAGGATGGAGTACAAAGGAATTATAATGTCCTTTGATCTGGATGCCATGCCCTTACTGAGTTGTACCACACAGAAGGAATTTCTCACTACTGTGGACACGCGGTGGTCCAAGTTCAGATTACTATCAGCCTAAGTACCCAGATCATGTATGCCTGGGTTTACTCTTGGGGGGGGGGGGTGCTGTCTATAGGTTCATAGGTGTGTACTAAGCTATCGGCCCTGGAGTCCATATAAGCCTAGCCCAAGAAGATTCCCTGCATCATGCCACCCAAAGTTAGTTCCCAGTGCCCCTGTCAAGCAAAGCCATTGAAGTGATCCCTGAGGTGAACTTCCTATTGCCCATCCACTCGTCAAGATTTCTCTTAAAGAGGGCCAGTGAAGTGCTCTGTTTGACGTGAATGGGAAGTTTGTTCCAGAGTATGGGAAGTCTCTGGGTTAGGAACTTGTCCCTCCAGCATGTTCTGTTTATTATGGTAATGAGGTTTAGGTCCCTGGAGCATGTGGCATGGAGGGATTGGGATTTCTTTAGGTGTAGCATATCTAGCAGCTCTGGATCAGACATGGCTTTGTAGGTCAAGCACAGATTGCCTCTAAGTAGGCGGTAAGAGACAGACTATAACTGGAGTTTTTTGAGTCTGTCCATATAGGGCATGTGTCTATGGCATTAGATCCTCTTACTGAGGTATTTGTGTGGCCCTTCCAGTTGTTGTAGGTGTCTAGTGAGATACATACCAAATGGGGTGTTGTATTCTATAACAGGTCTAATGAGGGATGAGTAGAGATGGATTATGACCTCTTTCTTCCTAGACGAGAAACCTTTTGTAATGAGATGTGCCACATAGGACTTTCTGACTACAGTGGCAATGTGGTTATCAAAGGAGAGGTTGCTGTCAACCTGTGTCCCCAGGTCTCTTATCACACCTTTGATGTTTAGTGGACTACTGCCTATGTGGTAGTTCATGGGCACTGAATTTTTCCTAAAGGGAATGACAATGCACTTTTTGGCATTGAGCTTAAGGCCGTGGTTTTGGCACCAGTCACTGGTGTCAGTGAGGCCTTTTTGTAGAATGTCTACATCAGTTGGAGAATCAATAATGGCTCCCAGTTTGGAATCACCTGTGAACTTGGTCAGCCTTAGTCTCTTTGTATTGGCTTGAATTTCAGAGAAGTAGATGCCAAATAGGAGAGGACCTAGGACCAATCCCTGTGGGACACTACTTGTAACTGGTCGGTAGTCAGATTTGGAGTCTGCTACGTTCACAGTGTGGGTTCTATCAGTGTAATGTAATTGTAATTGTATTGTAATTAGCTTGAGTAATTTCTTTCCCAAAGGGAATAATTATGCATTTTTTTTTTTGTATTTAGTTTCAATCCATGGCTTTGGCAGCAATCATTTTTATGTGTTAATCCTTTCTACACTATATCAGAATCATTCAAGGATTCAGTGATTACACCCAGTTTGCAGTCATCCACGAACTTGGTCAGCCAAAAAAAGGTCCACATTTGCCTTGATTTCTGAGAAATAAATACCAAACAGGAAAGGACCTAGTACAGAACCCTGTGGTTCTCGACTGGTGACTGGCCTCTTTCTAGAGGTGATTCACCTACTTTGACAGTGTGAGTCCTGTCAGTGAGCCATTTGGTTGCCTACCTGGTGAAGTAGAACTTTATGCCCTGATGATAGAGTTTCTCTATAATAACTGAGTGGGGAATTATGCTAAATGCCTTGACCAGGCCAAGGTAGACAGTATGCCCAGTCTTTCCCTCATCCATGTCCTTGGTGACCTTCTTGTAGAAGTTAGCCAGATTTAACAGACATGATCTACCCTTAACCAGTCCGAACTGGGTTTGGTCCAGAATCGGAGATTGCCTGTGTCCTTGTTGATAAGATCCATGATGATTCTTTCCGTGGCTTTACAGATGAGGTCAGTCAGACTTATGGGTCTATAATTTCCTGGGTGAGTTGATAATTCCTCCTTGTGTAGAGGAATGACAGTTTCTGTCCTCTGTTCTGCCAGAATGTAGCCTGTCTGGAGATTGTGGTTAAATAGGGATCCTAGTGGGTTTGCTAAGCCATGTTTTAAGTTATTTAAAAGTCAACCTTGGATGTTGTTGGGGGCCATTGATGCTGTGTTTTATCATTAGAGACCACAGAGATGATCTGATTTCTTGTGATTTTAGGCTGAGGAATGGTAGGAGGTACACCTTGAGGGAATAACTGGTGGGGACAAGGGAGTGAAGTTTGATCCAAATCTGTCAGCTAGCAGGTTGGCTATGCTGTCTGCTTGAGTATGGGCTGTGCCATCCACAACCAGCTCTGTGCATATCTGGGTATTTGTCTTAAGATTTTGGATGTAGTTAAAAATGTTTTGTGATTTTCCTTGGCTAGGGAGACTATTTTTGCTTCATGATTTGCTTTTAAGGACTTGAACAGATCTCTGATTTGTTTGTTTAGACTACTGAGGGATTTCCACTTCTGATGAGCTTGGTCCTGCCATTCCTGCGCGAGTATTCTCAGAAAATGTTGGCACTTTCATGCAAGTATCCTTAGAGAATGGTGGCAAATTCCAGAGGAATAAAATGATAACTGTGAATCACACATATGATAGTGGGTAAAACAGAGCATAACTTGTACTCATGTAACTCTCCTCTGCATGAGTGCATGGCCATGGGGTGTCACAGGTGAATGTAAGCCAGCTGCACTTCATGCCGCACATGCACATCATAGAAGTGGAGCGATTCACAGACATTCATGGCTGTAGACCACATTTGCCTACTAGTGACACAAGCAGATATAAAGTGGCACAGCTAGAGTATGCATCATGGTTTTATATATTAGGTCAAGCACATTTTGAAAAACAGTTTATAGATCTACTGCAGCAGTGTTTGGAGGAACAACAGCACCATAAGGACTTATTTTCAGCTCTGACAGTCTGCACAGTTCTTTGCAAGTAAATTGTAAGCTTTCTCTACTTACTTTCCTAAAGATGTGCACTCTTGTACAGGAATTAAGTTTACATAAGGCTAGCAATATGTATGCATGTGCCTGCATGCATCACATGCACATAAATTGCACTGCAGACAAGGTATCCCACATCATCAGTACAGCCAGCCTCTGTATGTCTGCCATTTCTTATGAAAATGGTATGCCCTTGAACAGGACATGGTATGCCAATGGTTTTGGATATGGCATTCTTAGACACTTGTATCCCTACCACTGTAGTACTGGATAGTTGCATCACCTATGTTTATACATATGCAGGTGTATCCCTACCACTGTAATACTGAATAGCTGCATCACCTGGGTTTATTCATATACAAGTGTATCCCTACCACTGTAGTACTGGATAGTTGCATCACCTATGTTTATACATATGTAGGTGTATCCCTACCACTGTAGTACTGGATAGCTGCATCATCTGGATTTATACATATACACATGTATAACTACCACTGTATTACTGGATAGTTGCATCACCTGGGTTTATACATATACAGGCCTCACCTACAGATGAACATGAAGCTGTACCATCTGAGCAGTCATTATTCCCATCAGGGGTGGGGTACCCATATGGCTGTGAGTACCAATGCCATGTGAATGGCACAAAAAGCTATTGCATATATAGTTGGCACCGGTCATGTGGGCAGCATTCAGTATCAATCAGCTAATGTGCCAGACTATTGTATAGGCAGATTCTTTGGCTATCTAGTCCAACATAGAGTCAACTGTTGTCTCAGTTGTCATTTGTGAGAATGTTGCCCAGCACTGGCAGCTGCTCTATGAGGACATAAAGCACAGCGACACTGTAGTGACTGGCCTTATGAAATATCTACCTTCATGAAGATGATTTCCAGTGTTATCAACACTGCCCAGGTTGGCAGTATTGTTTAAGACCTGTGTAGGGGACATATCTGTGGTGGGTATGTAAGGGAAGCCATCACAAAGTGCAGAGTCTTCACCTATACCATGAAGTGTATTACATCCTTGTCATCCCTTGGATATGGCAACGGCACTCATGGTCACACTGCTATACACCATCACTATCATGGATGGGGTCCAGATTCAACTGCATCAGGCTAGCAGAGTGACTCCATGTCATGGTCACATTGTGGCACCCCATCCACATTGTAGGGGGAATGTACTCTAACACACAATGCACACGGTCTCCCCAGCCTGTGTATGTGTGGGGGGGGTTGACAGTCATGTGCCATTGTGTTCCTAGCCACCTTTGTCTATGCAATTGATTGTGACCAACACCACCTATCCTTTCACATTGAGAAGTCTGATGCACAGTTTGGTCTGACCATACACTGACCATCACAGACTAAGAGTGCCATTACATGTATCATGTTTTCTCAGTGTGACACTACCCTTTTAGAGAGATTTCATAAGAATCCTTAGTTCTGAACTAGTATATGCGCAGCCATGGATTGTTTCTGATGCTGTCCATGGGTTCATGTGACTGCTGCTTTTTCCTGTTCTGCCTTCCTTGTACTGGTACGATGGTGTTGCTGTACCTTCCATGCTGATCAACCCATAGCAGGGGGCTGGCCTGCCTGCTTCTACAAAATCATATTATGTAGCATGGCACATGCTAAAAACATACTACAGGCTATGACAGACTCATACTGCAGTACCCTTCCAGATGAATGAGGGCAGAACACACACTCTATAGTGTTATGGGTTTGTGCATGTACTGAGTTGTAATAATGCTCAACAATGCTGTGAGGGTCCTGTATGGGACCATTAACTTAGGCTCTTGCAGGCAGCCCAAGTCACCTTCAATATAGTAACAATATATGTGGGGGTAGTACTCTGTGTAGCTATAGCCATTTCCTTTCACCACAGAACATGCAGTTAACAGATAGATGCCCCTATGGAATGTCACCCTGCAGGAAGTGGCAATACAACTGAGATGTATGTCATATGTGTGTGTCAAGTCATCCACCTAAGTGCTGTGCAGGCCTGTTGGTCATACCACCATATGCATCACATGCTGCAGTTAACAGGATGATAGCCTCTTCTGCTATGACTGTGGCAATACGGTGCCCTTACAGTTACATGTTGCAATCTTTGGTACCTGGTATCTCAAAGAAGCAAGCAGTATTATATACGCCATGCATAGTGATAGCTCTATGTAATGTGATACACCTAACACCACAATATTAGTGGAGACCACCATGAGGAAAAACTCAGTATGGTCAATTTTGACCTCTGCATGTCATCTTTAGCATGAGGAATGATAGAGTTGGCAGCCACTGATGACCTAGCATCAGAGGTAGTACCCATCATAACCCAAAGTGACCATGGCTTCATCACTTCCTCTTCTATGGCTGGACCTGCAGAATTCCATATTGGAGAAAAATGACTACTCACATGTGGTATAAGCACAGTTACAGTTGTATATTGGACTGCCATGGATTTAATACACAAACACTTCACTGCCTGTGGTCCTGCCTTATACAATACCCAGCCATAGAAATGCATCACGCCTGTATCACTAGAGAACAAGGTATATACTTCTAAGTATGCATGCACAACAGATGTAATAGTAAAAGACAACAGTACAGAAAAATGCACCTAGCACATTTTAGGTTCACTCTGCTGAACCTCTACCATCCAATAATGAAGTAGGTTATGGTAGCACAAGTCAGGTTTTTGACATCACTGTGCTGATGCTGACACTGGTCACTGGAAAGGGTGACAACAGTGACACCATTCAGCATCGTAGCAAGCTCATGCCAGGCACCTGCCTTCCTCAGGCTTCTGCTCTTATGTCCTTACTTCTTTACCTGTTCCGCAGTATGCACCATGTCACCTATCTCAGACACTTAATCTCTATCACTTTTAGGTTAGCTTCCTTAACTGCTCTGCCTTTACTGCCCAGGTTCCTGTACCATACAGTAGTACTGGTCACACCAGCTTCTTTGGCATTCTTCTGTCATACACTACCCCTGACACAATGTGTTAGTTGGCTGTAGCCTCTTTTATTCTAACTTTGGCCTCTTCATTTTGACTTCCATTCTCCTCAACCACCCCTTGCAAATATTTCAAGCTATTAACCTGTTCAAGTATTTCAATTCTACCTCAATTCTCAGCTTTTTCTGATTTCCCCTATTTGCTGCCATTACAGCTGTCTTTTCTGTACTCAGTTTCATCCCATGTGCCTTCAGTTTTGCATTTCTTTCCCTATCCTTTGCTGACATTCTTGCTTAAAGTCTGGCTGTAATACCACATCATATGCATACAGCAGCTTTGTTGATCTGTCCCATCTGACCTGTTTGCTAATGTAGTCCACCAGCAGTATGGACAGCAGTGGGCTCAAAGCTGAACCCTGATTCACACCCACTTCCACTGTGAACCTCTCTGCGAGACCAAACACTGTCTATACTTGAGTCTTCGGGTCCTTTTACAAAGTCTATATTTACTCTACCAATGTCTCTGGGACTTCACACTACTGCATGATTGCCCAAATCAGCCTTCTTGAGACCTTGTCTTATGCTTTGTCCAATTCTAGGAATGCCCAGTTGAACTATTTACTCACCTCTAGCTTCTTCTCAACTATCTGTCTCTCTGCAAACATTGAGTCAGTTGTGCTGCACCCTGATCTGAATCTGAACTGCTCATCTCCCATCTTACTTTCTACAGCTCTGTGTATTCCTTTATCATTCACTTTCTCCAGAACTTTCATGCAATGTGACCGAGTTTGATGCCTCTGTACTGCCCACAGTTGTAAATGCCCCCTTTATTCTTCAATGCTGGAACTAGTAAGTTTATTCTCCAGTGATATAGGATCTACCTTTCTCTCCATACTGCTGTAAGTACTGTCCAGAGTAATTTTTCCGCCATCTCACCCAACATTTTTATCATATCTGTTGTGATGTCATCAGAGCCTGTTGCTTTCCCTGATTTCATTTTCCTTAGTGCTGTTTTTACTACTTCTATGGTGGCCTCTTCCTCTTTCATCATAGGCTGTGTCAGGAACAGTACAGCTTCTATGGAGTTTTCTTCATTCAGACTCAGCTGGAAGTAGTACTTTCATCTGCCTTTGATATCTTGTTAAATGGTGAGCAGGTTACTATTGGCATCCCTTATAAAGGGTGTCTGACTATCTTCATCTTTCTGTGTCTGCCATGAAACCTGATATAGTTTTGTTGTGTCATCTATGGAGTCCCTTTCCAGTAGCTGGTAGAGTGCCTCTGATGCCTTGTTCTTTGGTATTGCAACTCCTATCTCAGCCTGCTTCTTAACCAACCAGCATTACTTTCGAGTATGGACCATCTTTTCTATCTCCCACTTTTTACTGCACTCTTTTCTTTTGATGACTTTCTGGACTTCTGCAGTCCACCTTCAGCTTTCCTTATGTATCTTATCTCCATACCTGGCACAACTGCTTATCTGTTCTGTAGTCCCACATGCAGTTTTGAGGAGCTAACATTCTTCTTCAACTCCACCTATTTCCTCTTTTTCATGAAGTGACAGAGCCCTGAGTAATTACTTTTAGTGTTGTGCTTCCTGTCCAGTCAACCTCCAGGTCTCCAACCTGGTCTCTGCTGACCTTAGAGCCTTCTATGTCCACAGCTTGCAGCTGAATGTGGCAACGAGTAATTCATGCTGTTGTCCGATTGCCTCAGTGGACATGACTTTGCAATCTCTGATTCTACCCTAGTGCCCTTTCCTTACTAGGATGAAGTCTACCTGAGTTGCATGTTGGCCTCTCTTGTGACTGCCTCTCTTTCTGAACTATGCGCTGGCTAGTATCAAGCCATTTGCATGACAGAAGTCTAGAATGACCTCCCCTTTATTTCTGTTGCCCCAGCAATGTGGATCTAAGCAGTCTTCATATCCTGTTCTGTCAGTCCAATACGTACATTCAGGTTCCCTATTATAAACACCAATTCATGTTGTCCTTCATTATCCAGCAGGTCCTACAACTGCTGACTGAATACATTTTTTCCTATCACAATCCTACTGTGGGACATAGGATCAGATTATGAACTGGGTCCTATTCTTGCACTAAAGTCTGAATGCCATGAGTCTGTCACTATTTCCACTTACATCCCTCACTGTCATCTGAAGCCTCTCCCTGACTACAACTCCCACATCATTTCTAGTCTGTCCTCCTCTTGAATAGTAGACTCTGGATCCCACGTCAAGTGGATTTGCTGCATAGTCTTTCCATCTTGTCTCCTACATGCATAGGATGCCCAGCCTTCTCCTTACCATCAGGTCATCCACTTCCAAGCTCCATCCAGTCAATGAACCTACACTGACAGTAACAATTCTTACTTCGGGTTTGGCAGGTTGATTTTACATCCAGCCTTCAATTATCAATCAACAGAGGTATCCCAGGTAACCCAAGTTGCAGAAATGGACAGTGACCAGTCAGTAGCTTACTGATGCAGGGCTGGTGGGCTTTCTGGTGGGCACACACTTTCCTGTAATGGAACATACACCTCTCCCATCATTAGCGAGGGTCCCTGGCATATGTTGTAGTAGGCCAGGTCCATAACCCACTTATCACTAACAATGCTCATGTCCATTGGGTGACATCAGTCAACACGATCAAATCACCTAGAACATATTTTTACACCATCAGGTGGCTAGTCCTATCATGGGATAGTAGTCTATGATTCATGTTCTCCTATCTTGAGGATGCTGTTCACCACAGCAGATGCCTAAAGTGGTTGGTCTGTACAACTCTTCGCCTATAGGGCACCATCTACAGTCTGTGCTGCTGCCCACAAATCAAAACATGGGTGAGTTGATGGAAATGCTCTGCATGTTTTTGGGAGATGGGAGGAACCCCACAGTGACACAGGGATAACATGCAAACTGCATACAGCCATTGACTGGAGGTCAGGTGCAAACCTTGTTCTTTATGCATGGAAGAAGAATACCTTAACATTATGCCACTTAGCTACATGCTTCATGATCGCCATGATGTGCATGGCTAGCAATGGTAGGTGGAATTTTGGGTAGTACATTGATTAATGGCATCACTTCACAAACAGTGGCACTAAATAGCTTCATTCCTACAGCTGTCATGCTGACTGACAGCATGATCTAAAGAATTTGCTCCATTTTGAGCAACACTACTCATTACTGTATAAATGTGGAACACACAAATTTCATCAATGATTCTGGAGCCTTACAGCATTCAGTGTTAAGGAAGAAGACATGCCTTATAAAATTCCTCAGAAAGAACAATAAACCATGTTGTGGATGTCAGTGACAGTGAGGCAGATGTCACAGTGTATGTGTTACCAGGGAACCTTGCCACTGGAATGGCACTGCAGAATCTACATGTGGCTGTAAGGGAGGGGGGCAGTTTTATATACAACTGAACCATCTGAAGGACATGCAAGGACATGCTGAAGCATGATTACAGTATGAAAATAAGGTGGCTTTGCAGAGGATGAGCTGCAGTGACCATTGGTATGTGCATCCCACAGCACACATCACACACCACCTGCCTGACATGTTTCACCAAAAGATGTATATGCACTGGCATGGCAGCCCATGGAAGGCAATGACAGGAAAAGTTCACTAGCCAGGAGAATGAATTGCTATTGCAGGCCTTCTACATACATTAAACAAAGGCTTCACAGATGAGCATTAATGGGAGTAGATTTGACAAAGACTTGTGCAGAGTGTGAATGCTTTGTACTGCCATGCTAGGACTCTACAGTAAGTGTGATAAAGGGTTACTGATATAATCCTCTATGCAAAGAAAAAAGCACAAGACATTTTGGCAGATAGGTCATCCACAAGGGATGGACCACCAGAAATGAAGCAATTTGCTAATATTGAGGAGATTTTGATTTCACTTACCAGCTAGGAGGAGTGGATCCTCACTCATGGGGGTGGTTTGGCTGTGGCTGTGGCTGCTGGTCTGCCACCAATCACTGATATTCCAGTAGGGAAAACAATGGTTTAGTAATGTCCATTAAAGTACAACATAGGATATATTACTGCATGTAAGAAGGGAGGGCTTGACTTAGACCTACCTGCATATCTGTCCCACGAGGCTCACCTGGTTTGCATCTGTAACAACCAGTATAAAAAGGTCCGTTATGTAACTATAGTTGCTCTTCAATGTGCAGTAGTAGTGTGCGTGCCACAAGTGGCTATGGTCAGACAACTGTGTCATGCGTGTTCCTGCTTTCATATGTTTCAGCAGTGGAGGATCCAACATAGCAGGTCAACACAGGATTGTTGTATGCATAATATCATTGTTGTAGTATGTAGGGCATCTGTATCTAGCAGCAAAGGCAACATGCAGGTGTTAAACACTGATGACACAGGTACGCTGCCTGCAACCATTACTGATGATCCTGCAGAGTAACACTACCTTCTATAGCGCACAACCTGCCACCCTGACTGTGGGCATCATCTAGGCTGCTGACAATGGTTATCTTCCAGCTAAACAGGTAAAATGCCTCATTAGGATGAATACACATGATCACACAGTTCTTTCTCTTCCCTGTCACTTGTGGCCACACTGGTTGACACTTAACACTCATGGACGTTGACACTTAATACTCATGGGCATTGATCAGGTCACTGACAATCATGCTTATTAGAATCAACACAAACAATAACCATCCAAGGTGGTTGGTCCTATACTTTTACTTTTCCTGCCACAGATGGCTTTAAATCTTTTACTTCTAATCAACACATAGATGTTGTCAATGGTCAACTTGTGTCATCTTCACCCAAAAACTGCAGGTTATGATACCTGACTCCCTACAACCTTACAGAGTATATTACTATAATATTCACCTCCTATGGCCTACTCATCTCAAAATGTAACTCTCATCTGTCACTCTGTCTGTCCCCCCATGTAAATGATGATGACTGTGCCCTGCCAACCCCTAACATGTTCAGGTATGAAGAAATCTGATTCACAATCTGGCCATTTCATGCACTATCCTGCACAGGCTGGGTACCTTAACTGAAAAAAATAGTGATGTTTATCCACTGCTTAAGTGTAAATGTAAAACTCCAGTTTCCAATGTTGTAAGATCGGTTGAGTATGGTCATATAAAAACAAGCTTGTGACACATCATTGGCTACGATTTTTTTTATTTATTTATTTCAGAATCAGATCTCATTAGTAATCTTTTAGGAAATATAAAATAATAAAAAATGAGAACATAACCCATAACAACATTTCCTTCTAGCCCCGTAATTTGCCTACTACTAAACCTCTGAATTTTGTCAAGTATGTTATTATTAGGTTCCAAACAGTTGTATAAAAAGTACATTATATTCTGTAATTGGTAGTATGTAGTTTGGCAACATGAGTGGTGGTTTTCTAAATCTAAGTGTTGCTAAAATATGCCTGATGATACAAGAAGGCACACCACTCAGCTGTCCCTATATTGGAAGAAACTTCCTAGTTTCAGGCTAGAGATAGGATGACTCTGTCTTTGGAGGTATGTCTCTATTCTCAGGCTTGATTTATCCCTTCACATAATGTTCTGAATTCCATGCATCACATGTGATTTCTGAAGCTGTCTAGGACTTTGAAAACTACACTACACGGCCAACATTTTAATGGCAGCAATTACTTAAAGAAATTGGACACAGATCTTATATCGCCCTTTTCAAGATGCAAATACAATTGACCTTGTGTGGTAGAAATTTGTGATACAGTTCATTACAGTCTGTAGACTTTACATTGCCTCAGATAATGTGCTTATATTTTTGCATCATTTTTGTCACGGTCGGTTTTTTTAAACAGAGTACTTCTGACTAGTATCCCACATTTCCAATGGTAGTAAGAAGAGTTATGTGCTCTTTGGTATTCAGGTTTCATGACGATTAGATGCCCAGATTGTTAAATGGATGTTCCGACTTTTCATATTTTCAAATACTATGCCTATATTTGATATCAATCTAAAGACCCTATGGATACTAAAAACCTGTTTGTTACAACCCTTGAGCAATTGCAGAATATTGGCATGTGTTAAGTTTCTTTGAAATAAATCTGAGAGAGACTAGAGACAATAAAATACATATTTTTTTTTAGTGCACCCAGATTCATGTCTGGTGATGTGCAAGTCTAATTTACCTCCTCTTAAAACAAGCCAAATTATAATAATTTTTAATGTCCAATATGGAAACTTGGATATTTAAGTGCTACCTAATCTGAAGATGGTTTTCTGTAGCATGTAAAAACAAATGAGTCACCATTTTTTGACCCTTTGTCCAAAGTAAAGCTAAATTTGTCATACACCTTGAAAGAGAGATTTTATTGGTTGCATATTTCCCTGCTTTGCAACAGACTGTGTAAAAAGTTTTATGACCCATTATTGAAGTTACTGAATTAGGTAATCCTCATAAAAAGGTGATTATTGTCTGATACATTTCTTTAATTTTTAGATATATAGCCTTAGAATTTCTGAAACTAGAATCTTTGGGAAGATATCTAAATATTTACTACTGGTGATTTTGTTTTCTAAAATGAACATTTATTAGTTGTAATGACAATTTTTAAACTCACTTAATTATTCTTTTATAGCATTTTATCCCAAGTCACACATGATCATTGCACAAAAATTCATGTCCTAGATAGTAACGAAAGTTATTATTACTTCACAGATTCAGATGCCATGTTCAATAAATAAGTTGTATTTGTAATTAACAAGGAAAATAAAACTCACACTTTAATTAACTTTCAGTTGTTTTTATTATACCATAAATAATAGCTGTTTACAGCTGAATCAATGGCTCTTCCTGTAAGTTATTGTTCATTTTTTATGAAATATAGGAAAACAGTATGAAACAGCTGTTTTATGATTCCTAATAAAGCATGTTTCTATTTACTTTTCATTTAAACTATCTTTCTACCCCCACTTTAACAATTTTTATTACCTCTGAAATTATCATAAAATCCATTGCACTACTTTGCAATCTGCTTCCTGTATTTCAGAAAGTTTTTAGGCACATTTCCTTTATTGTATTTCTAAAAGCTTTGGACACATTTTAGTTACTGCTGTTTATTCATAATTACAGGATTATTACCATTACCCGTTAGCTTAGTAACCATAATTTACATTAAACTGTTCATAATGTGTATGTGAGGTCATAAACAAATTCCTCAGATGCATTTTTACATTTTACTGAATGAACAATGTATGGGGGCATGAGTTTGCCATGTTTGTCAAATGTTTCACCTGTCTGTCAGCTTTCTGACCTCACAGTTAATTGATAAATCCTTCACAGACTAATTTTATTAAATGCATAAGAACTTCATGTAATGAAATTTAAGAAATATGTAAATTCCCTAGCTCTTGCTAATAAATACCCTTATGGCTATTACTGTAAAGTAATAGCTTAAATATAATTTATTAATCGTGTTATAGAAATCAAATTGTTCATTTATTTCATTCATTTTACTTTCCTGTATAAAAGTTAATCCTTTTGAATAAATATGAGAGTAGATAAAAATGATTTTATTGGGTTCTTTTCTGCTAAGTTAATGATATGCAAATCACATCATCCTTAATGCTTGCATTAATATTAACTCACAATCAGTGCTTGAAACTACTCCTCTGTTTGTTGCCTTATACCTACCCAGCTTCATCAAATAGAATGGAGGTTCCTATTTCTTGAGTTTTAATATTTTGCCACAGTTGTGACATTATAGGCATTTTTCTGAAGTATAAAATATTAGGCAAATCTACTACAATACTCACACTGTGAAAATGAAGAGGAAGGTGATGTATATGCAAATCTGGAATGATCCCATTACTATGTTAATATTTTCATTTTGTAGTTGTCCTTAGAGGAATTTGCTGTGTCCATTTTTCTGTTCTAGCATGCTGTTTCATTTTGAGATTCATTTTTTTTCTGGTGAATGGAACACCACCATAAAGAGGACTGCTGTTTTGAATAGGTCATTTAAGTCTCTTTCTAGTTTCATCTTACATTTTAAGACAGAAAAATCATACTTGGCATTTTACGACAGAAAACAACAACTAACACTAGTGAAATCACTTTACTAACAATCAAAAGATAGCACTTTTAAATAATGTGCTTCTTGCACAAACAGATACATTTCAATATCCACAGCATATGTTTCATTCTAATTATGATGTCTTAGTCCATTAATTAATTTATTAATTTCACTATAAGTTTTAAAGACAGATATCCACTTAGTCCTGGCTTAGTATTCGCCTGTAATAGGGTTATCAAACAGGATTTTTTAAGTTCACGTCTGGTTCGCAGAGCTTCTGAAACTTAAATTCATACCACCAAAATTTAATAATGTAATGAGTATGTTGGGGGGGAGTGGACCTTAAATACGTACCGCTTGAACCAATTAAGCAAGGATAGGGGTGGTCATCAGTTATATGTGGCCTTTAGAGCTTATGCAAATGTAACTGGCTCTAGTTGTAATAAACAACTGCTGCCCCTAAATAAACTCTACATTGTAAAGATACAGAAAAGGGTTATAATATCTGGCTCCTCAGGATTTCATCCAATTCAGAGAATAACTTATAAAAACTATTTATGTATGCAAAATATTTTCAAGAAGGAGCTAATGTCTCCCATGTGATAGTATACTTTTCATGTGTCTCACAGTCCTACTGTCAGCTGCACCAATCTACAAGTATTAAAGTCTCAGATACTGAATATCTTTCCAAAAACGCTAACCAGTATATTAACTTATACTAGCTAATAGTCAGGGTCTCTTCAAAAAGAGCAGACACCAATGTTGTGAGGGTTGTGTTTTCTAAACTAACAAAACAAGACATCAGCCATGAGCTTTTATGAATCAATAAATTGAAACATTTGATTTGAGAAGAAAATTAGGTGATAACATTAAAAAAATAAAAATACAAGTCAATAAATCAATTTCACAATGATGAAAAAGAAAAACAAATAGGCAATAAAATACATTGATCCTATCGTGTTCTAATAAAGACAGTTGACCAACTATGATTAATTACATCATGAACATTAGCCAGTGTATCACATGAGACATGCATAGTTTCTTAAAATCTTATCTTACATGGCCTGGGAAATCATATATGCTGTCTTTGTAGAAAATACTTTGCTGCTTCAGGTATGAGAGAGAGAGAGAGTTAATTAAGCTCATAATCTATAAAGGAAACAACACAGGAATCGGTTTTAAGTGCAAATTAGCAGTTTTCTAAATTAAGCAATCAGTCCCAAACAGAAAATAAAGAATGACCAGCAGCCCTGGTTCAGTGCTCCTTGGTGGTTAGGATGATTTCAAAACAAACAAATTTTCTATCTTTTAAACTAAGTTGTTACAGACCATAGAGTGTTACTGATCAAGATGAGGTTAACAAGCTAGATAGGAAACAGTGACAGGTAATAGCAATATTGTACTGAAAATAGTTATAAAGTCAACAGATAGAATGATGTATACAACTCTTGGCATTTCTACAATTAAGAACATATTCATTACTGACCAATCAACTAGCAAGTATACACTGTCCTTCTCTGTCCTCTTATGCAACATGCTGCTGTATGTGGAAGTGAATGGTTTTAAAATTCAAGCAAGTTAATGAAAGTTTTTAACATATATTTGCAGCAGTTAAATACACCAGCCTAACACACAATATCATTTCTGAGCCAGTACAAAATACTTTTGAAAAAGCCTGTGAAAAAGAAATTAAATTTTAAAGCATCACGTAAAACTATCTTGATTGATTGTCAATCCGTGGCTTCTGTGAAGTTGCGCAAAGGTATTATTATTATTCATAGTTCAGAGGCTGATAAAAGAGGAACTGTAATAGTGCTGAATTCAATGCATTAGAAAGAGATCATGCATCATTTGTTAGCAGGGATTGATGCTTATTGGCTTGTACCCATCTATGAGGTTATGAAAATGCACGTCAAAGTAAAAAATGCCTTAGATTTATCTTTAATGTGATGAAAGTCAGATTAAGTTGGTATATGTCTTCAGTTATTAGTATGTACATGGCGCCTAGGAGCCAAAATTTATAATAAAGTGTTTAAACAAAACACACACACACATACACTCTATAAACATGCATTTTAAATTTATCTAAAGGGATGTTATAAAATCACAGCACGCGCACTCACTACTGATAAGTGTGATTTTGACAAAAGACTCGGTGAATGTAAGAAGGCTTTTATGGTACAGGATTAAAGCAGTGTACATACTTATGTAAGAGTTGAATAAAAGAATATAATCCTTATGCAATACAAAGGAATTAACTGGGAAACATGAATAATGTCATACTAGCTGCCCTCAAGCTCACATACACTCTTTCAACAAGGAAAAAAAAAAGATTTTCAATAATATCTGGTAATTATCTGGTTATAAAAATCTGAAACTTGAAATATGTAGCAAGAACAAAAACAAAGTTGATTTTTTTCAGTAGATCTGCTTAAATAAAAACTAACATTTGCATGTGGTATACACTACTGTTATGAGTTAAAAAGTGATTCTGACACTGTCAGAAGAGAAAGCTTTTTTAATCATTACACTGCTTGCAACACTTTCTGGGATATATAAATCACTTGATGCCAATGCGTTGTTTCATTTTATGTCAGGAAGACTGTTAGACACTAAAGGATAGGAAGTATCAGAATCTCTGCTCTGAAAATGGAGTTTAGGTAGTGCCTTTTACAAACATCCCTTAACGTGCCTGAACTTTAAAAGCAATGGCGTTTAGGTAACAGAGCCTATTGTAGCAGGTGAGAGAGAAAGGGATATAAACTAGATACTACATTTTAAAAGATATCTATTAGGCATTCTCATTAGATGATAATATTAAACCAGGACTGAACGAGTGTG
This sequence comes from Protopterus annectens, assembly GCF_019279795.1. Classification (NCBI taxonomy): domain Eukaryota; kingdom Metazoa; phylum Chordata; order Ceratodontiformes; family Protopteridae; genus Protopterus; species Protopterus annectens. The sequence goes on along the minus strand of NC_056743.1, from coordinate 517,222,792 downwards.
AAACTTTTAAAAAACTTTACTAAAGACAGGCTTCCTTAACCAATTAAATGGGATTTGTTAATGGATTTTGTCATAGTAATCAGAATGATATATAATAAGCTGTGCATTATTTCAACAGTTCTGTCTGAAAAAAGTATATGGTATGAAAGTGCTTACCTTCTACTTGTAAATAAAGCTGTTTTAACTTTGACATTGCTATTAATTTAACATACTGCATGATGTCTACTGGGTGGGTGGATTGGTGTGACGAGGGAGATGATTTTTCTGAGCTATAATACAGAATCAGATTTGCCTAGAGATGGTAAGGCCTTGTGTGTCTAATTATGGTTCCTGCCAAAAAAGCAATTACTAGAAAATGGAAATCAAAATCTAAACCAAATATATTAGAAGTAGTGAATGTAGTAACAGAAATAAAACAACTGGAATGGAGATCTTTAGAAAAGGGTAGGAGCAAACTACTCAGGAAAAAAATGGGAATTGTGGGAACAATACCTACAGGGGAGAAATTAGGTTAAAAAGAAGGCAGGACTTAAATGAGATATGTAATATTTGACAGAACACGATTGGGCAGATTATAAGTGATGTATAATGTTTGCAACTGAGAGTGTGTCAGTATGGTTTGTTATGTAAAATGCTTGCAACTAGGACTGTGTCAGTGTGGTTTGTTTTCATTTATATAAATGTATGATTGCTTATGTTGTAAGTGATGGTTTATTAAAGATGTTTCTTGTTTAAAAAAAGGACAGGAATTGAATAATTTATTTATAGAAATATATGTGAAGTATAATGTTTGTTAATGTTGATTTGTTAATACAGTTTGATTATTTTTGTATAAATGTAAATTTGCCTATGTCACAAGTGATAATTCAATAAAGGTGTTTAAAAAAAAACTTATTGTAAGATGACTGGTTAACTCATTCCATTTCTTTCAAGATTTCAGTCAATGTATTACTATGGAATGTGCTGATGACTCTGAAATTTAGAAAAGGACAAACTGGTTAAGAGTCAGAATGGCTCAAGACCCATCCTTAACAAAGGTTAAGCATCCCCTGTGAAAGTTGTTAAGGTTGGGTCCTATGCTAGGCAATAAAATCTGCTTGTACTGATTAGCAAATGGTGCAGCGGTAGCGTTGTCACCTCACAGCAAGAGGTTCTCCTGTTTGATTCTCGGCTGGAGCGCCTTCTGTGTGGAGTCTGCATGTCCTCCCTGCAGTTGAGTGGCATTCGAAAGACATGTGTGAATGGGCGTGCCTTCATTGAAGGTTGGGCTGGCACCTCGGCACTGTAAACATCTACTGCCAATCATTAGCCGACCGGAATTCTGCTGTGGGGACCCCTAACCAGGAAAAGCCAAAAGAAGAAGAAGTGCCAGAAAACATTTGCTTCAGCCGGATGTCTGTACAGTTAACATGTCCCCAACTTCCTAACATGTCTCAATAACAATGTGTGTTCATCTGCATAATGGTTCATTTGAAAACCACATATTTTATGAGGAACAGACAAAAAATATGAAAGAATGAACTGGATGTGCGAAGAAAGTATATTTAGTTGTGAGATACAGAGGCAAGTGTAAACACAATGGACTCGTAACTCTCAACCTCTTAGATCAAGAAGTCTAGAGAAAGCCATAAATAATGGGGGGACAAAGGCCCAAAAATAGGGACCCCTTTTAAATGCTGCTCTTACAAACTTAGAAAGTTGATAGAATAACAGGTTTTGCATCAGCGTGAATTTTCTGAAAATAATTAAGTCTGAAAGTCAAATATCTGGCATTATTTTGTGACTTCAAACCTCAAAGATTTGCCAATGATTTGCCAGTGTTTTATGGCTTTGAAAGCAGACAAAGTTGCGTGCACTACAAAGAATTAGGAGTGTCTCACCAATCGTGACCCCTTATTATGTGTTCTTGACATGGATGCCAAGATTCAGTTTCTTGGTATCCATGTCTCGAACACACAAGCCCGTTATTGTCGATGACCTAATCACTATCCTCTATGCTATGTAAAAGTCTTCACTGTTCAATTTCTGTTTGAATTCTTTGGATATAATGTATTAATTTAATTTACTTCCTTCTATCCCTTATTGTCAGAATGTGTAACCAGTTTGGTTGTTTGTGTCTTTCGGCTTTTCCCGGTTAGGGGTCGCCACAGCGCATACATTCCAATGACAGTTAATGCCATTTTCCTGTTAAATCATCTCCAGTAAATGACACAAATGCTTACTTATGAAGTATTGCTTCCTAAGGTGTTATATAGGTTCATAGGTTCATACTAGGCTATCTGCCCTAGGGCATTTATAAGCCTAGCCAGAGTGTGTTTGGCTTTCGCCACCCATTTTAAATTTATTTTGCTATGCCCTTTTTCGAGATTAGTATACTGTGCCTCTGTCTAACAGTGACACAGAAGGGATACCCGGGGTAAACCTACGATCTTCCATCCACTCATCAAGATTCCTCTTGAAGAGAGTCAATGAGGGACTCTGCCTAACCTGGACTGGGATTTTATTCCAGAGTGAAAGCAGACTCTGGCTTATGAATCTGTCCCTCCAGCATGTCCTATTTATTTCAGTGCTGAGGTTCAAGTCTCTCGAGCGCATAGCTCGATCGGATTTGGATTTTCTGAGGTGCAGCATGTCCATTAATTCCGGGTTGGACATGGCTTTATATGTCAGGCATAGATCACCTCTGAGCAGGCGGTATGCCACTGAGCAGAGCTGGAGTTTCTTTAACCAGGCAGCATATGGCATCTGTTTGAGCCCTTTGATCCATATTCCACATTCTTTATTTTTCTACAAGTTTTATTTTTTTAAAAAGATTTCCTTCTTTCTTAAAAAAGCTATTGTTGAATTTTTGAAAAATAGCATTTGTTGACAATTTAAAATCTGGCTTCTTTAAAATAAATTAGACATCACCCGTGTTGCATCATTTCCTGAAATTATTTCCACAGTTAAAACTGAAGATGCTATTTTATAGACAGATGAATTCACTTTTAGTTAACCATGGTAAATATGGTAAATATCTTATTAAACACCAAGCTCCCTATCAGAAATGTGAGGGCCTTGATTATGAGTGCTGTAGCTAGGAATTATGCCAATATACTGTCTTGGTCGTATACATGGGACTGTCATATTGTCTCTGCAGGCACTCCCACTATCTTTGTGCACCAAAGAGAGGAATAACTTGGTCTCTTGGTTGCACCATGTCGGAGCCCTCCAGAAACCAACACTTAATCAAATCACCTTTACTTTTATATGTCAAAATGAGAATGGGAAAGGAAGCGTCATGTGCATTGTCACATGATATGCACATCGTGTGGCAGCAAGAGTCCACAATGATCACTAGTGGAGGCCAACCAGCACTATGAGCCCTGCATGGACACGAGCGTACTGAGCACATAAACTCCTTGTCCAGGAATGGAATGGGCAGGGACAAGCACAGTAGTGTCCAATGTAGCTGTTAATGCATTCTGTTATAGCAGCCATTTTGAACTCACCTCATTAACAATTACGTCACTACAGGCCATGTTTAGTGTGATCAAAAGTGCAGTGATCATATTACAGCAGAGTACATTACAACAAACTTAGAAATAGTAAAATGGTGCACGAGAAGGTACTTTACACTAGAGTGTGTCAGGGGGAAAATGGCATGAGGGCAAGCCAGGTGGCTGTCCTGTTGGGGTGGCTTCAGGAGTCTCATCCTAACAAAGGAGGGAGGACAAAAGCATGACAGGTAACTGTCCTGCTGTGGTAGAGAGGCTTACCCTGACTAGGTACGGAGCACTAGGGCAGAACAGTCTATTGTCCAACTGAAGAGGAGGGATTGATATACTATGTATACAAACTGCAAATCATGCTCCTGGGAAAAATGAGGCCTCTCTTATATAGGTAAAACCACATGCTGTCAGCACTATACAACAAGATGGTAGCAAAACTTAAATGGCCATTCCTGCTGCACAAGTAAAGTGACATGACATATAGAGACTTGGAGCAAACATGCTTGCTTAGGGCATTGGTTGCCAACATACAGTCCAATGGTACAGCCATAAGGAATGTGGCAAATGCCCTTCTGTCTTTTTAAGCCATACCACATGGGGCCATGCGAGGGTCTGAATGTGTGGTGAATAATCACAGCCTGCAAAATTTCTAAGGTATCCTCTGTCACATGCTGAAAGTCCCCATAGTAAGGATGGTTGATGCTATGCAAACGATTGTGCCCAATGGAACAAACATTCCATGCATCATCCTGTGATTCCATGTGTGGGCAGCACATATCTACTATTTCCTGCATGGTGTCTGTGTCCACAAAGTAGCAGTTGACAGTGTCTCTGTCATGGAAGTGATGGTATGTTAGTCACTGATTCTCCCATGTCACACATAGGGTGGCACACATCATTTGTAAACTTTGGCTCTTTAAGTAGCTAATACATATTGATCTGCTAATACCTACACTACTCGGATTATCATAATACAAATGATGGTCCTGTACATTCAGAACAGATGATCATCACAACTCACTATGCTAACTTTATATATTTTTGAATCACTCTGCCATGTTTAAGCTCTTCACTTGCATACACAATAGCTTTCATTAGTATGCAGATGCAATTGCACTTGCATGTCTCTCCCTGTATGCTCACTGTGCTATTTTATGCATGCTAATTGTTTTTTAATCCCTTAACACTGAGTCAGTCATGTTTTGGAAATGGCAGGATATGCAAGCTGGAAGTGCATCTGAAGGAGAGAGATGAACAAGAGAGAATGGAAACATGTTTTTATCAGTCTCTTAATTTTTTTAACTTATATTTTAAAATTTTATTCATGTACACATCTATGGGTTGCCAAAATTCTTCTGTGGTCCATTCTCAGTGGAGTCCCAGGGAGAAAAGCTGCTAAGAATATTGGACTGCATCATGCATACCATGTAAAACAGTTTGATGCATAAAATGTATTTATCTATCTATGTATCTACCCATCCATCTGTCTATCCTTTGTAGATCGGATTAGTTCCAGTAGACTAGCTGTTTCTTTACCTGGGAGACCTGAGGTGGTATTCAGACTGCAAGGGTTAATTTGGCAGGGCATCGGGAAACTTCCACTACTCTTCTTTTTTTTGTGAGTGGTAACCATTTTGCAGGAGCACTTCCTGTTCCAGACAGAGAGGTGGCCTGGAGAAACAGTGAGGCAGATGGAGAGAGAAAAAGAAATTGTGGAGTGGACACAGAAATGGGAGAGAAAGCAAATATCTAGACTGGAGAATCGGTGCAAGAGTCCTAGGAGATGTTTCAAAGCAATCCGTTTGATAGAGATGAGTCAGCAAATGATGGATGTATAATTACAACCCTCCAATCAGGAGGGTTGCAGGATGATTTACTTAAAGAAACAGTGATGCAGAGTAAGATAGAAAATGAAGTCATTTCCCAGGGGACATTATGGAGAAAATACAAAGGGATGATGCAGAGACAGTCCTTTACAATAATGGTGAGATAGAAAGGAAAACATACACAAAGAAAGTAAAAGAAGGCAGAAGGGGAGCAGCAGAAAAGAAAGCAGAAGAAAATGAAAAACTGGGCGTACATGGTAATAATTCAACATAAAGATGGCAAAAAAATGGACAGGTATGAATTGTGCGGCAATTTAATAGCTACTTTGGGTGTAAAAGCATGTGAGTTAAGAACATTTATTCTTATTAATAAAGAGGCATTTAGTGACATAATATCTGACAATTTTTTCCAATGGAAACTTTTCTTGGAGAATATGAGTAAAAGACTGTAACCCACGGAATCTTTGTGTGTTAAAAGAATTTAATAGGGAAACAAAAAAAGAAAGAAAATTCATGTATAGTTTTGAACAGAGGTAAAAAGAGAGACATTGAAAGGACATTTGAAAGCTTTTTGTAAAGAAGTACTGGACATTGCAAAAGTTTATGACAAAAGGGGTTTATGGGCTGGTGGCTAGGATTGTAATATTGTGTTAAAAATACAAAAAGAAAAAATATACATATACGAAACATGATTAATATGGAGGGGAATACGGGTGTCATATAATACTGGAGACAACCCCAAATTTTTTTTTTTTCCGGTGAAAAAGGGCATGTCAAAAGTAACTGTGATAAAAAAAAATGCTATATTTGTGGGGAAATGGGGCATGATGAAAAAAATGTAAAATACAATGTTATAAATGTAACAAAGTTGGGCATTTACAGATGGATTGCATACGTGAAAATAAGATTAAAGAAAATGAAAGAAAAAAAAACATAAGAAATTTTAGAAGTTGTAGAAGTAGAAGAAAATGTAAGTAAAAAAAATAGTCAAAGAGGTTATAGAAGAAGATCTGAAATAAGTGATGAAGAAGACAAATTGGGAGGTAGTAAAAAAAAAGAAATCTATTAGTAAAGGGGTAAAAAGACAGAAAAAGAAAATTTAAAGAGATAAGTACAAAAGAAAAAAGAAAGGAAATAAGAATATATACAGGTAATTACTGACTCACAGACACGAGGTACAGTGTTTTATTGTCAGCTTTGGGAGGGAAAGTAGCAAGACTTAGAATGTCCTATTAAGAAAGCTAGCCTAGTAATTAGCTATGAACTTATGAACCCATGAATCTAAGGAAAAAGGAAAATGACAATTTTAGAGTGCTTTTTGTAAATGTGAAAAGTATTAAGAATGGAGTGTGTGTAATACATGCGATGTAGATGTAATTATATTAGAAGACACAAGATTTTTAACAAATGAAGAAAGATTGCAAACAGAGACACCATGGGGAGGAAAGATAATCTCTAATTTGGGAAATGAGAGGTATTCTGGAATAGCCATATTTTGTAGAAATACAGCAAAGACACTAGATGTAAAGTTAGCAAAAATGGGAATACTAATCACTGTAGATTTAAAATAAAACAAGTATATAGAATTATAACATTATATACTTTTACTAATAGTAAAGAAAGGGAACGCTTATTTCTTCAGATTTTAGACTATGTAGTGATAAAAATGAATATTATAACAACAGACAACTTTAACTGTGATTTAAGAGAGTAAAAAGAAATGGAATGATATAAGAAAAATGTTAGAAGTTATAACATGTGGTAGGTTAAACTTTTGGGACACAATTTCATGGACTTACAAAAGGTGTATGCATAGAATTGAAATATATTATTTTATAGTATCAAAAGGCTTAGTTTTATGAAAAGGGGAGGTAATTCAAACAGGATTTTCTGAACATCTTGAAATATCGCTAGAGATAAGGGGAAAAGAAGAAATATATAAAAATAGGCAAATTAATAAAAAGGATAAGAAAGCATGGAATGAAGAAGGAAATAAGTAATATAGTTATGGAAAGATCATATTACTATGAGAACATTTTATATTAATTAGTCTGAATGTTGGATGATATTTAAGAAAAATATATAATTTTTTTTTTACAGTGGCAATATGATGTGAGAAAAGTAAAGAAAGAAAAATATAAAAATATATAATGATGCACTGGAAGATTTAGAACATAATAATAGAAAGTACTTTGACAAAGAAAAATAATTATATGAAAGAAATCAAGAAAATATTTAAGAATTGTTATATAAGCTAAGATATTTTTTATAAGGAAAAAGAGAAGCATCAAATTATTTAAGAAGATTAGTACAGGAAAACGGTAAAACTGCGGTGGTGGTGCTGTGGTAGCGTTGTCGCCTCAGTTAGATGTTGCCCGTTTGATTCTCAGTTAGAGCGTCTTCTGTGTGGTGACATGCATGAATGGGCATTCCTTTGTTGAAGGTTGTGCGTTAGGCCCGGCAAGCCAGCACATAAAAATCTACTGTCAATCATTAGCGGACTGGAGTTCCGCTGTGGTGACCCCTAACCAGGAAAAGCCGAAAGACACAAATAAAGTAGAGGAAAATGGTAGTGTAATGAGAGAAATAAAAAAAATGAAAAAGAAATAGAAAGAACTCAGGAAAAGATTACAGATAATGTAGTACAATATGTACACAAAACGTTTAAAGAAAAAAGAAGGTAGTGAAAAAACACAGAAAATAAATAAAAGGTTAAGGGACTGGCAAAAAAAAATATTTTTAAAGATTCTGAATAAGTGGTTAAAGTAAGGTTTTATGTATAAAGAATTATGTAGTGGGATACTTACATTCATATGGAAGAAGGAAGACAGAAGACAAAAAGATGGAGACATAGTATTGAATAATGATTGTGTGTGTGTGTGTGTGTGTGTATATATATATATATATATATATATATATATATATATATATATATATATATAAATATCTATATATGGATCTACTTCACATGACAGAAAACTCGTTTGACAGAATTTGACTTGACTGAGACCAAAATGCCTAATTTTCAAAATACTGAAAACTCATTTGACTGAATCTCATTTCACTAAAAGCTTACAATGTTGAAATTAATAAA